>NC_057739.1:3130911-3181761 GCF_004010195.1 Chiloscyllium plagiosum
TTGGTGGGGGGTGTGGACCTGACGAGGGAGTCACGGAGGGAGTGGTCTTTTCGGAACGCTGATAGGGGAGGGGAGGGAAATATATCCCTGGTGGTGGGGTCCGTTTAGAGGTGGCGGAAATGACGGCGGATGATACGTTGTACATGGAGGTTGGTGGGGTGTTGGTCTATCAGAATGGATAAAATGAGGTACAATAGTAGTAGAGGAATCACCTCTTCAGGGGGTGGTATCCATGTTTCCTTGTCAAATTAGCATTAGAGGCTAAGGGCATAAGGTAAGATTTGTATTCTTTCTGCATCTTTCCTGATCGCAGGATGTTCTGACATGTGTTACAAACAATGAAGCACGTTTTAAGTATCTAACTGTTATGAAGTAGGAAATGTAGTAACAGTACTGATAAATATCAATGTGATAATCATCATTAATGCATTCTTTGATATTTACTGGGGAATAAAAATTGGATAAATAAAAATAAGGATAATTCCTGTTATTCAAAGTAGGGTTTAGGGATTATGTTGGTTTGGGAGATCGAGTAGTTTTACCTCTTATTCAAAAGACCAGTGCATCAGAAATAGAGCACGTCGGCAAGGGAATGACAGAGTGCACAAGCTACTTTCTCAGTCATCTCACTACCCATATCTGCAGAAGAGAAGAGGCTGGGAATCAGTGGAATGTCAATCAACAGAATTGAAGGGAGTGGATATCTAATTTATCCAATAACAGTGTTATATATCAAGTAGGAGAAAGTGAGGACTGCAGATGCTGGAGATTAGAGCTGAAAATGTGTTGCTGGAAAAGCGTAGCAAGTCAGAGATCAGAGCTGAAAATATGTTGCTGGAAAAGCGCATCAGGTCAGGCAGCATCGAAGGAGCAGGAGAATCGACGTTTCTCCTGCTCCTTGGATGCTGCCTGACCTGATGCGCTTTTCCAGCAACACATTTTTAGCTCTATATATCAGGTAGGCATATCACATGCAACACTTGTGTTACTTTGATGTTACAACTGAAATATGATCATCTTTAAAATGATCATTTTGAAGTATTATTCCCATGACAGTACTCATTAGTGTCTTTTATTTCCCACAGAATTGTCAAACACCAAAGGTATGTGGTTATCCATGATGGCAACCTGTGGGGTGGTCATTCTTTCTGATGTTGCATTTCTGCAGGGCCATTTTGGGAGACCACAAACCCCTTCAGCTATCCAAACATTATTACCAGTCTAATTTCTGGAATGGTGGGACTGTCCTATGAAGAGAACTTAAGGAGACCTGACCTGTAATCTCTGGTAGGAGAAAGTGAGGACTGCAGATGCTGGAGAGACAGAGTCAAAAAGGGTGGCACTGGAAAAGCACAGCAGGCCAGGCAGCATCTAAGCAGCAGGAGAGAAACATTTCAGAAGAATGAGAGGCTATCTCGTAAAAGCTTACACTCATCTGAAAGGAATGAGCAGAGTAGATGCAGAAATGATGTTTCCCCTGGCTGGGGATCTGGAATCAGGAGACACAGTCTCAGAACAATAGGGAAGCCATTTAGTACTGAGATGTGGAGGGACATCTTCACTTCCCCTCTGCTGAAACCACAGGAATTGACCCTGTTGGAACATTGGAAGTGGAAAGTAAAGATTTTTGGTTGCACATGAAGTTTTAAGACCTTGATGTATCATGATTGGCAAGACAAGAATGGGCAGTGACCAATGAAGGCAAGCAACATTATAGCTAAGAGTATGAAATACCTATTGACATAGTGCAATGACACGGCTTCAGCGCTCTCAGTTGTAATTGTATATTTTCACTGGTGAGATCCAAGAAGTCTGGGAAGCCTGTACATCTACAATTAACATTGAAATAATATGTCCAAATAAGTGACTAAATGTGTTAAGTTACAGCTTACCTTTCCTGAAGTAATTGCTTTCGTTTTGCCAGTGTACTGACATTACATGCAGAGTATGGCAGTTTGAATCCACACCCTCAACCAATGCTTTTTCTCCAGCTTATCAGACATCAAGGAATGTAAGTATGCCAAACTCTCTCAATTTTCCCAAACCCGGTACCCTCAACCCTTTCCATGGCCCTCTCCGGAACTGGTTGGATGCCATTATCCATGTGGCCGCTATAACTGCCAACGCTGTCGCAAGTGATGATGTCACTTCTGTGGAAGCCATTGCCTACGTCATTTCCGCACTCGCCACTGAGCACACCGCGGCCACCTCTGCAAACACCACTGAAACCACCGCTTCCCGAATGCTGCCAAAAACACCACTTCCACAAACGCCTCCTGCAATGTCACTTCCACCCCCACAGTTGCTGCTAAACATTCTACTTCCGCTCCCGCTGACATCACGTACTGTAGCACTGCCAACTATGCTGCCCCTATGGCCACTGTTGACTGCACTGCCTCCGTGAACTCCACCGAAAATACCACTTCTGCGAACACTGCCCATCATACCACTTCCACCCCAGCTGACATCACTTACTGGAATAATGGCGACCATGCTGCCTCTGTAAACGCCACTGAAACCACTGCCTCGAACCCTGCTAAACATGCCACTTCTGCCCCCACAACTGCCTCTGCCACCGAAAACACCATTTCCGCGAACACCACCAAGAACATCACATCCGCCTCTGTGGTTCCAACCGAGTGCGCCACTTGCGTCTCTGCAACCGCCACTATGCATGTCACTTCCTCCAATGATGTCACTTACGTGACCACCCCCACTGTAGACCCAGTCTCCACCTCGGGAGTCAGGTTAAATTGAAGCAAGAGCAAAGCTGGGTTGTGTGCATTGACAACAGATCCATGCAGAAAACAGCAACGCATCCGTGTACACGGGCACTTTGACCTACAGGCCTCTACTCTTCCAATGCAAAGAGTTGACCTTCACTAAGTGTTGCAGACTGGCACATTCTAAGGTCCAGCACTATGTTCTGAGGGATGTGCATAATTTTGGGGCAGCTGCTGCTAAGGTGCAGTTGGGAAAGGCCTCTGTCTCAAGTTCTTTCGGCCAAAGTACAATTCAGTTATCCGACTTTCCCGCTGCCTCAAACGTATGTAAATAGTATGTTTCATGAGTAAGAAATGCCTTAGGTTTGTTTGCTGGAATTGTTGGGAAAGTCAAACTCCAATATATGTCTGTTTTACCATATGCAAAGACTGTACAGAACTAAACTGCTTTAATGGCTATGTATTCATAAAGTCTTATATGCATAAAGTATATTTTAAAATAAAAATGATTTAAAGTGATTGGCAAAAGAAATGAAGACTGCTTGAGGTAGACCATTTTTATTCATAGGATCTGGAAACTCCCGCTGAGAGGGTAGTGGAGACAGAGTCAAATGTTGCTTTTTAAAAGGAAATTGAATAAACACCTTCAGGGATTTAAGGAAAATGGATTAAAATGAACCTGACGGCCTACATGAACCTAATGGACTAAAAGCCTTCTATTCTTTAAATGTGCTAATCCTAATTCGATACTTATGTCTTTCATATGTGCACTTCTCAACTGGGTTGGTTAATTCATTTTAACTGGATGGCTGGTTTATGGTGCAGACTGACACCAACAGTATGGGTTCTTGCACTCGCTGAGATCGTCATGAAGGATTCTACATCTCAGCCATTCCACCTGATGAAGGAGCAGCGCTCCGAAAGCTAGTGCTTCCAAATAAACCTGGTGGACTATAACCTGGTGGAGTGTGATTTTTAACTTTGTTCACTCCTCTCCTGAGGTGTGCTGGCCTTCAGGTTAAGCAATCACCAGTTTTCTCTCTCTCTAGTAAGACTATGATGACTTTACTTTCTCAGGTCTTTCTGAAAATGGACATAGCATACAGTTATAGAATAGTTACAGCACAGAGGGCGGGCATTTCAAGCATTGCCTTTGTTCTAACTCTCGCCACTCAATGCCATTCCTCAGCCCTATGCCCATAGCTCTGCAAGTTTTTGATGCTTAGTCAATTTCCTTTAAGAAACCTTGATTGAATCTGCCTCCTCTTCTTTGGGGCAGCGCATTCCATGAGATAAGACCAATTTAGGAATTGTTAAGGAGTTTTGTTTCACAATGAATTAACATACAGAGTGATAGTTACGCTCAAAAATCATTTAATTAAATTAATACAGGTTTTCACCTATTAATGCAATAACAAATACACGCACTTCCCCAAACGAGTTCCATGAATCAAACTAAATAATTTCTATCTGTACTGCTGTATTGAGTTTTCTAAAGCAGAACCTCAGCTTCTGTTTAATTTCCCAAATCTCTGCCTCAGTTTTATCAGTTATGTCCATAACTGGAAAGAAACAAAGACGGCTGAGCACTGAATGGTGTGAGGAATTAACCAATGACTAGGTTGGCTAACACGTTGCTCATTGTTATAAATCACACAACACCAGGTTATAGTCCAACAGGTTTATTTGGAAGCACTAGCTTTCATAGCACTGCTCTTTCATCAGGTAGTTGTGGAATATAAGATCGTAGGATGCAGAATTTATAGCAAAAGTTTAGTGTGATGTAACTGAAATGATATATTGAAAAAGACCTGGATTGTTTAAGTGTCTTCTCTTTTAGAATGGGCATGTTAGTTTCAGTTCTTTCCTATGTAGATCCCAGAACTTAAAGTTACATTCTCAAGTGAACTTTAACAATAGGTGCCATCTTGGCCCAGATAATGCATTGAAGGTGTGAGGTGCTCTGTGTGAGGCTGTCTGTGCCCCAATGTTCAGACTGGTTCTAATCTAAAAAAGGTATTTTCAGAATCTTGCATGGATTTATGCAGTTTTTGAGCAAAATAAAATGTAATTCTGCAAGTACAAATTCACCCCACAAACTTATGTATGTGTGGGGTGGGGTATGAGTGTTTGTGAGAGAGTATGCGTATGTGTGTGAGTGTAAAGGGGTATAAATCTGTGAGAGGGTAAGTGTGGGAGCGTATGTGTGAGGATATGACAAAGAGCTTGTGTATGAGAGAGGGTCTGTATGAGTGTATGGGTGTGTCGCAGTGTTTATGTGCGTGTGTCTATAGGACATGAGCCCAAGGTCCCAGTTGAGACCGTCCCCATGAGAACCTAACATTGGTGACCCCAATGCATTACACACACACACACACTCCTACAGGCACAGATACTCCTACAGACACGCACACACATTCCTACAGACCCATACACTCACTCTCTCATACACAAGCTCCCTTTCACAGACTTATATCCTTTACACATACACACTCTCACAGTCATACCCCCCTGATCTGCTAATCTAACCATGACTGGGTAGATCAGTAGCAGGTGGAATTCTAAGTAAGTGTGAGGCAATGCATTTTGGAAGAAATAACAATATAAATGTGAACTCAATGAATGTCAGGACGCTAGGAAGCTCAAAGGAATAGAGGGATCTTGGAGTGCCTGTCCACAAATCCCTGAGGATGGCAGGTTGGTTAATAGAATGGTTAAGAAGGCATACAAGATTTGTGTCTTGATCAGTCGTGAAACAGATTACAAGAGCAAGGAGTTTATGTTGGCATTGTATAAGACTGGTGAGGCCACAGCTGGAGTAGATTAGATTAGATTACATTACAATGTGGAAACGGGCCCTTCGGCCCAACAAGTCCACACCGACTTGCCGAAGCGCAACCCACCCATACTCCTACATTTACCCCTTACCTAACACTACGGGCAATTTAGCATGGCCAATTCACCTGACCTGCACATCTTTGTGACTATGGGAGGAAACCGGAGCACCCGGAGGAAACCCACGCAGACACGGGGAGAACGTGCAAACTCCACACAGTCAGTCGCCTGAGTCGGGAATTGAACCCGGGTCTCTGGCGCTGTGAGGCAGCAGTGCTAACCACTGTGCCACTGTGCTGCCCACTAGTGAGAGAGTATAGGAAGGATGTGATTGTATCGGAGGAGGTGCAAAGGAGATTAATCAGGATATTGCCTGCATTCGAGCAGTTTAGCTATGAAGAGAAGTTTGATAAGCTTTGGTTGTTTGGAGCAGAGAAGGCTAACAGAGGATGTGATAGAGTGTATAAAACCTTTTTTGAGAGCAAGGACAGGGTGAGGATATAATTTTAAAGGGAAATGCAGGAGGTTTAAGAGGGGGTTTCAGGAAAACCTTTTTCACTCAGAGGGTTGAGGGAATCTGGAATGCACTGCCTGGGAAGTTAGCTGAGGCAGGAAACCTCACATCCTTTAAAAAGTACTTGGATGAGCACTTGAAATGTCATGCCATCCAAGGCTATGGGCTGAGTGCTGGAAAATGGCATTAATGTAGATTTAGAGTAGTTTCATCAGTGCAGACTCAAAGGCAGAAGGGCCTCTTCAGTACTTTATGATTCTACATTTCAAAAATTTTCACACCCTTTGAAAAGCTCCAAAAGTCACATGGCAGGGAAATAGAATACTAGGCATGTGTCTTCAAAACAAAATGGGAACAACCCAATTCCATTGAGACTGATTAGGTACTGTGAGATAAGCTACTCATACATCACTAAGGTTAATCCTGCTAGGTTAGCATTGTAGCATCCCTGTAACTAGGTGCAATCAAGTTCCATGCCAAGCTAATCCTGTAATTTTGCTCTGATTTGCAAAGGTAGCTGTCAGTATGCTTACAATTATGGTAAAACTCTGCCCCTTCTAAGTCAGCAGATAGGTCTTCCCAGATACTCCATCTAGATGTCTGAGTCTGGGGAAAATTGTTTATCGTACAGCAGATCATTAAGGAAGATTATTAAGGAGTGCGAGTAAAGACATTTGCTTCTTCTCTTTTGTCATTTTGAGTGTTGCCAGTTGCATCTTGGATGGTTCATTGAGCATGGGCGTCTCTAAAAGTTTCCAAGAAACTAGGCTGCAACAGATCGGGTTTAGATCACCTGACACCAATCTGGCCATTTATTGTCCTAATAAATCAGCATGTCACAAAACCTCCTTCAACAGCTTCTTCCAAATGTATAACAAGGACAAGGCCAGCCGACACATGGGAATATCTCCTCAAGCCACACACCATCTTGATTTGGAAATATATTACTGTTTCTTCAGTATCACTGGGTCAAAATCCTGGTCCCTCCCCATCAGCACTATGGGTGTCCTACACCTCAAGGACTGCAGCAGTTGAATAAAATGGATCACCACCAAATTTGTAAGAGTAAGTAGAAATGGAAAGAAATGCTGGTCAACAATGCTCAAATGTAGTTCAGCAAACACCCTTGCTCTGATATTCTATGCCATGATTAATAATGCCCAGGATATTGAATGCTTCTTCTACATGTAAAAATAATTTTGCTGTCAGCAGGTAATGAGTACATTCAACTCTTATGTAACATTATTGACCTGAAATATTATGCTGGATTTTAATCTGCAGGTGTACGTGGGTCTAGAAACCGGTAGGGGGTTAAAATCATTTAGATTGACAGTGCATTGGGAAGAAAGTGAGGACTACAGATGCTGAAGAGTAAGAGTTGAAAAGTGGTGCTGGAAAATGTGCAGCTGGTCAGGCAGCATCTGAGAAGCAGGAGAGTCGACATTTCGGGCATAAGACCTTCATAAGGAATGTGATGGGGAAGGGGGCTGAGAGATAAATAAAGGTTGGGTGTGGGGTTGGGGGAGAAGGTAGGTGGGATGGTGATAGTGGATTCAGGTGGGAGGTGACTGTGATAGGTCGATGGGGAAAGTGGAGTGGATAGGTGGGAAGGAAGATGGGCAGGTAGGTCAATTTAAGACGGCAGTGCTGAGCTAAAGGTTGGATCTGGGATGAAGTGGAGGGTGGGAAGATTTGGAAACTGATGAAGTCACTGTTGATTCTTTGTGGTGTAGGGTCCCAAGGCAAAATATATTCTTCCTCCAGTTGGTGGGTGACATTGATTTAGGAGTGGAGGAGGTCCAGGATTGTGAAGGGGATTTGAAGTGGTTGGCCACAGGGCGGTGGGGTTGTTTGATGTGTGTGGTCTAGAGATGTTCCCTGAACTTTTCTGCATGTTTGCGCTTGGTCTCCCCGATGTGGAGGAGACCACATTGAGAGCAACAGATGTGGTAAATGAGGTAAATCTCTGCTGGATGTGAAAAGATCCTTTGGGCTTTGGACAGAGGTGAGGGGGAGGTGTGGGCACAGTGAACCTAATGAGGGAGCTGTGGAGGAAATGGGTCTCTGCAGAACAAGGGTGGGGAGGGAAATATTTTTTGGTAGTGGGTTGTGACTGTAGGTGGTGCAATTAGTGGTGGATAATGTGCTGTATCTGGGATTTGGGGGGTGGAATGTGAGGACCAGGGATGTTCTATTCTTGTCGCAGTTGTGGAGGGGTGGGGATTGAGAGCAGAAGTGGAAGAGATGTGATGGAGGGCATTGTTGATCACGTGAAAGGGGAAATTGCAGTCCTCGAAATTGGAGGACATCTGGGATGTCCTGGTGTTAAATTGCTCCTCCTGGGAACAGATATCGTAGAGGTGGAGGAATTGGGAGTAAGGAATCATATTTTCACAGGAGGGGTGTGGGGTGGTGGGAGGAAGTGTAGTCAAGGTAGCTGTGGGAGTCGGTGGGTTTGAAATTGATGTTCATGTTGAGTCGGTCACTGGAGACAGAGATGGAGAGGTCCAGGAAGGAGAGGGAGGTGTCAGAGATGGTCCATACGAACTTGACGTCAGGGTGGAAACTGTTAGTGAAGTTGATGAACTATTCAACCTCCTTGTGGGAGTACAAGGTGGTGCCCATTCAGTCATCGATGTAGCCGAGGTAAAGGTAGGGGATGGTGCTGGTGTAACTGCGGAGGATGGACTGTTCCACTTATCCTATGAAGAAATAGGCACAGCTGGGGCCCAAGCAGGTGTCCATGTCTACCCCTAATGTCTGTAGGAAGTGGGAGGGTTCGAAGGACACCTTGAGGGTAAGGAGCAGTTCCGCCAATTAAATGAGAATGTTGGTGGAGGGGGATCTGGTTGGTTTTGCGGGAGAGGAAGAAATGAATTGAATTTTGAATTGAATTTATTGTCACGTGTACCGAGGCACAGTGGAAAGGTTTGTCTTACGAGCAATACAGGCAGATCACAGAGTTAAGTAGCAAAGATATGTAAGTAACGGGTAAACAGTGGCAAAACAAAAACACAGGTACAGGCAAATGTTATAGTTGTGAGTCCACTCAGTATTCTAACAACAGTAGGGTAGAAACTGTTTCAAAACCCGGATGGTGCGTGTGTTCAGGAGTCTGTACCTTCTCCCCGATGGTAGATGAAGGAAAGAATTGGTAGGGTGGGATGGATCTTTGTGAATGCTGGCGGCCTTTCCTTGACAGTGGACCTGGTAGATGGATTCTATAGATGGGAGGTTGGTAGAGATGTTTAGAGACTGGATGTCCATGGTGACGATGAGGCATTGGGGGCTGGGAAATAGAAAGTCATGGAGGTGGTGGGGGACATGGGTGGTCTCCCGGACATATGTAGGGAGTTCATGGATCAAGGGGAACAGGACAGAGTCGAGACGTGAGCATGTGAGCAATTGAGCTCGATGGGGCATGAGCAGGCAGAGACAATAGATTGACCATGGCAGTTGGGTTTTAGATAAGAGGTAGAACTGGGTGGTATGAGGTTGGAGGATGCGGATGGGAGATCCCATGAGGTGATGAGGTTGGGAATGGTTTGGGAGATGATGGCTTGGTGATGAGAGATGAGGTTGTGGTCGAGGGGGATGTAGGAGGAAGTGTCAGCGATTTGACATCTGGCTTCGGTGAGGTAGAGATCGGTGCACCAAACTACACTGTGCCCTTCTTTGTCAGCTGGTTTGATGGTGAGGTTGGAACAGAGGGTGTGAGGTTGGAGTGGATGAGAGGGGTGGACAGGTTGAGGCAATTAATATCATGACAGCAGTTGGAGATAAAAAGGTCATGGGAGGATAAGAGGCCAGCTAGGGATGTCCAATAGAATGGAGTATGTTGCTGTTGGGAGAACGGTCTTTGGAGGATGAGTGTGAGTCATGATTGAAAAAGTAAACACAAATGTTCAGTATCGCAGCGTGTACACAGTTCGTTGACACGGGGTATTGTGGGGTAAAGGTAAGACCTCAATGAGCACTGACCGTTCATCCTCAGTGAGTGGGGAGGTCTGGGGGGGATAGTGACTACCTGGCAGGGCTTGGGGCTGGGACCTGGTGTTGAGTTGGAATTGTCAGTAACTGGCCTCAGGAGACAAGTTAAATTGAGGTAAGAGCAAAGCCAGGTTCTTTGGGAACTTGGCCGACCTATCCTTTATCCACTTCACTATCATGACAGGTTTCCTGAAGGTGTTGGAAATATGGTTTGGAGAGACCGGGGCATGCACAGAAGCTTGGGAGGAGCATATCGCAAGGTGAGACATAAACAGGGCTTCAGAGAACCTTTTCAGGTAAAAACCTGATCATTGGGTCTGAAGTACTCTGCTGTATGTGGTGCAGGTCTAGCCTATTTCCACAACCTGCATCTTTGTAGTCACTACACCATCTTCAACTTCACTTGGAGGTCTAGAATGGACAGTATTCACCGTGACACTGCGTACAAAGCTCTGGATAAGATGGGAAGAATATACCCAACTGGCCAAGTGTCACTACAAACTGAGGTTCTATTTGTCACTGGTATTCAGCACCGTGGAATGCTCCAAGTAGTTGGATCATTCCATATCACCTGCCTTTTGTGGAGAAATTTGTAAAGAAAAACACGTTTGACCACAAGTCCATCAGGAAGTGGTCAGCATGCAGTGTCATTGTGACCCTGTAGGAAAAGGAGAGGGTGGATCCTGTTGGGTTGTTCTCTGACCAGATTGTCAAAGTGATTTGGCAGAGTGCTTCATTACCAGAACATTCTAACAAACACTAATACATTGTGACGATACCCTGGCTTTCAGAGATGTATTTTGTTCATTTTTTTAAGAGAGGTTTAAAGGCAGTGAAAGTCAGGAAAGCAAACAGCTTGTGAAGACTTGGGGTTTGTTTTTTGAACATTGGTACAATAGACGCAGACTGAATAGGTGTGAAAACTCCCACAGAATCAGGATTTCCAGTTTAAGCAGCAGTTGCCACTTGAAGGTGTGGAAGCTGTTTTTCCCTCTCTTTGTTGTAGCTAAAATTTGGGGTTCCCTTCACTTTGCTGGAGTTGCATGTGAGACAATCTGTTTTTCTGAATTTGACTTTGTCAAGGGTGTGTTTATGGGATGTTACTATATTAGAACTGTTTCCGTTTAGTAGTTGAATAATCTAGTATTTTGTTAAGTTTTCCAATAGGGTTTTTATTCCAATTTCTTCCTTCTTTTGATGTATTTTAACTATAGTATGTGAATAAAGTGTGTTTTGCTTCAAATCTGGTAGTTTGACCAGATGAATAGCATCTGGAACTTACCTTTAAATAACAAAAAGTTAGAGTCTAGACTGTCTTAATATATTTTAAGTGGATTTGGTCTGGTCCATAACAGCACTGTTTGGCTGGCAGTGAGAAGGGCACTACCTGTGAGGTTCTTCATGTATGCTTAGACAATGTACCAGCACAGGCTGCCCTAGAAACAGCTGCTGGAGTGTTGAGACTGTCACACCTGTCCTTCTGGAATGTGCCTCTGGAGAGAGATGCAATGGTTCTTGCCGAGATTCGTCCCAAGCAGCTCCGTAAGCAGGACTCTGTGCTGTACGGTCTTTTCCCTGGGACGCACATTGAGACAAGCATCAACTGTGCCTGGGGGATCATCAGTTTGGTGAAAGACAGTCTTTGGTCTGCCCAAAACTTGTTGGTCTTCCAGTCACTTTAAATCTGTATCCTGTCTTTTGTGATTATTCCATCAAGGGAAACAGTTTCACTCACTCAAGCCTGTCCAGCCCTCTCATAGCTTTGAACACAATTCAATCACACTGACTGGCTGCAGGTAACGTTTAGGGTGTTGGGCAGCTGGGTTATGATTATGCCAGGATGCGTATTCATTCTGGGCACTAAAATAAAGTTTCTTCAGAGCAGAAGTGAGCTGATTGTTACAGCATGCCTGTCTCCAAAAGTTCACCCTGGACCCCATGTGACTTCACTTTCTCCATCAGCCTACCATGTATACCTTATCAAATGCCTATTAAAAGTCCATGTGTATGACATCTACAGCCCTTCCCTCATCAATCATCAGTCACTTAGAGTCATAGAGATGTACAGCATGGAAACAGACCCTTCAGTCCAACCCATCCATGCCAACTTGATATCCCAACCCAACCTAGTCCCACCTGCCAGCACCTGGCCCATATCCCTCCAAACCCTTCCTATGCATATACTCATCCTAATGCCTCTTAAATGTTGCAATTGTACCAGCCTCTACCACTTCCTCTGGCAGCTCATTCCATCCATGTACCACCCTCTGCGTGAAAAAGTTGCCCTTAGGTCTCTTCTATATCTTTCCCCTCTCACCCTAAACGTATGCCCTCTAGTTCTGGACTCCCCGACCTGGGAAAAGACTTTGCCTATTTACCCTATCCATGCCCCTCATAATTTTGTAAACCTCTATAAGGTCACCCCTCAGCTTCTGACGCTCCAGGGAAAACAGCCCCAGCCTGTTCGGCCTCTCCCTATAGCTCAGATACTCCATCCCTGGCAACATTCTTGTAAATCTTTTCTGAACCGTTTCAATTCCACAACATCTTTCCGATAGGAAGGAGACCAGAATTGCACGCAATATTCCAACGGTGGCCTAACCAATATCCTGTACAGCTGTAACATGACCTCCCAACTCCTGTGCTCAATACTCTGACCAATAAAGGAAAGCATACGTAACGCCTTCTTCACTATCCTATCCACCTGTGACTCCACTTTCAAGGAGCTATGAACCTGCACTCCAAGGTTTCTTAGATCAGCAACATTCCCTAGGACCTTACCATTAGGTGTGTAAGTCCTGCGAAGATTTGCTTTCCCAAAATACAGCACCTCGCATTTATCTGAATAAAATTCCATCTGCCACTTCTCAGCTCATTGGCCCATCTGGTCAAGATCCTGTTGTAACCCTCTTCGTTGTCCACTACACCTCCAATTTTGGTGTCATCTGCAAACTTACTAACTATACCTCTTATGCTCACATCCAAATCATTTATATAAATGACGAAAAGTAGTGGACCCAGCACCGATCCTTGTGGCACTTCACTGGTCACAGGCGTCCAGTCTGAAAACCCACCCTGCACCACCACCCTCTGTCTTCTACCTTTGAGCCAGTTCTGTATCCAAATGACTAGTTCTCCCTGTATACCGTGAGATCTAACCTTGCTAATCAGTCTCCCACGGGGAACCTTGTCGAACACCTTACTGAAGTCCATATAGATCACATCTACTGCTCTGCCCTCATCAATCCTCTTTGTTACTCCCTCAAAAAACTCAATCAAGTTTGTGAGACATGATTTCCCATGCACAAAGCCGTGTTGACTATCCCTAATCAGTCCTTGTCTTTCCACATACATGTACATCCTGTCCCTCAGGATTCCCTCCAACAACTTGCCCACCACCGAGGTCAGCTTCACTGGTCTATAGTTCCCTGGCTTGTTCTTACCACACTTCTTAAACAGTGGCACCACGTTAGCCAACCTCCAGTCTTCCGGCACCTCACCTGTGACTATCGATACAAATATCTCAGCAAGAGGCCCAGTAATCACTTCTCTAGCTTCCCACAGAGTTCTCGGGTAGACCTGATCAGGTCCTGGGGATTTATACTCCTTTACCTGTTTCAAGACATTCAGATTCCTGAAGAAGGGCCTGTGCCCGAAACGTCGAATCTCCTGTTCCCTGGATGCTGCCTGACCTGCTGTGCTGTTCCAGCAATAAAGTTTCAACTCAAGACATCCAGCACTTCCTCCTCTGTAATCTGGACATTTTGCAAGATGTCACCATCTATTTCCCTACAGTCTATATCTTCCATATCCTTTTCCACAGTAAATACTGATGCAAAATACTCATTTAGTATCTCCCCCATTTTCTGCAGCTTCACACAAAGGCCACCTTGCTGATCTTTGAGGGGCTCTACTCTCTCCCTAGTTACCCTTTTGTCCTTAATGTATTTGTAAAAACTCCTTGAATTCTCCTTCATTCTGTTTACCAAAGCTATCTCTTGTTCCCTTTTTCCCCTCCTGATTTCCCTCTTAAGTATACTCCTACTTCCTTTATACTCTTCTAAGGATTCACTCGATCTATCCTGTCTATACCTTACATGTGCTTCCTTCTTCTTCTTAACCAAACCCTCAATTTCTTTAGTCATCCAGCATTCCCTATACCTACCAGCCTTGCCTTTCACCCTGACAGGAATATACTTTCTCTGGATTCTTGTTATCTCAGTACTGAAGGCTTCCCAATTTCCAGCCGTCCCTTTACCTGCGAACGTCTACCCCCAATCAGCCTTCGAAAGTTCTTGCCTAATACCATCAAAATTGGCCTTTCTCCAATTTAGAACTTCAACTTTTAGATCTGGTCTATCCTTTTCCATCATTATTTTAAATGTAATAGAATTATGGTGGCTGGCCCCAAAGTGCTCCCCCACTGACACCTCAGTCACCTGTCCTGCCTTATTTCCCAAGAGTAGGTCAAGTTTTGCACCTTCTGTAGTAGGTACATCCACATACTGAATCAGAAAATTGTCTTGTACACACTTAACAAATTCCTCTCCATCTAAGCCCTTAACACTATAGCAGTCCCAGTCTATATTTGGAAAGTTAAAATCCCCTACCATAACCACCCTATTATTCTTACAGATTGCTCAAAGAATTGTATTAAGTTGGTAAGACATGACAGTCCCTGCACAAAATCATACTATCACTGATCAACCCATTTTCTTCCAAATGTAAATAGATCCTATCCTTCAGTACCTCCTGCAGCAGCTTCCCTACCATTTACATCAGGCTCACCGTTCTGTAATTACCTGGATTATACCTGCTACCCTTCTTAAACAAGGGGACATTAGCAATTCTCCAGTCCTCCGAGACCTCATCTGTGTTCAAGGTTGCTGCAAAGATACCTGTTAAGGCTGCAGCTATTTCCTCTGTTGTTTCCCTCAGTAACCTGGGATAGATCCCATTCAGATCTCGGGACTTGTCCACCTTAATGCCTTTTAGAATACCTTATGCTGACTTGCCCGAGAGTAATCAAACAGCTATCCCTAACCTCAGTATCCACTCCTCGGTGAATACCGACACAAAGTACTCAGTAAGAGTCTCACCCATTTTCTCTGAGTCCACACATTACTTTCCTCCTTTGTCCTTCATGGGCCAACCCTTTCCCGAGTTACCCTCTTGCTCCTTATGTATAAAAAGGCTTTGGGATTTTCCTTAACCCTGTTTGCTAAAGGTATTCCATGACTCCTTTTAGCCCTCTTAATTCCTCATTTCAGATTGGTCCTACTTTCCTGATATTCTTCCAAAGCCTTTCAGTAGCCTAAACCATTTTCCTCTTAGTCTCACAATTTCACCTGTCATCCATGGTTCCCTAATCTTGCCATTTCTATCCCATATTTTCACAAGGACATGTCTGTCCTGCACTCTAATCAACCTCGCTTTTAAAGCCTTCCATATATCAAATGTGCATGCATCTTCAACCAGCTGCTCCCAATCCACATTCCTCAGATCCTCCTGAGTTTTCCTATAGTTGGCCTTCCTCCAATTTAGCACTCTTCCTTTTGGACCACTTTTGTCTTTGTCTATGAGTATTCTAAACTTAAGGAATTATGATCACTATTCCCAAAGTAATCCCTAACTGGAATTTCAACCACTTAGCCAGGCTCATTCTCCAAGATCAGGTCCAATATGGGCCTTCCCAAGTTGGAGTATTTACATACTGCTCTATGAAACCCTGCTGGATGCTCCTTACAAATTCTGCTCCATCTAGACCTCCAACACTAAGTGAATCCCAGTCAATGTTGGGAAAATTAAAATCTCATGACACCATCACCACCTTGTTGCTCCTACATATCTGTATCTGTTTACATATCGGGGAGTCCGGAACTAGAGGGCATAGGTTTAGGGTGAGAGGGGAAAGATATAAAAGAGACCTAAGGGACAACTTTTTCACGCAGAGGGTGGTACGTGTATGGAATGGGCTGCCAGAGGATGTGGTGGAGGCTGGTACAATTGCAACATTTAAGAGGCATTTGGATGGGTATATGAATAGGAAGGGTTTGGAGGGATATGGGCTGGGTGCTGGCAGGTAGGACTAGAATGGGTTGGGATATCTGGTCTGCATGGACGGGTTGGATCGAAGGGTCTGTTTCCATGCTGTACATCTCTATGACTCTATATCTGTACCTCCATCTCATGCCCATCTTGCCAAGTTTCCCATCAGAGGGTTTTGAAGGTGGATCAGAATGACCCATCAGAATCTTAAATTTCCCAGGCAATTTCTTTGGTGTCTGCTCCAATGGAGATTCTGGGTGTTGCCATATGCAATTCCCACTTACGCTGGAATAATAACTGTCTGGCCCACAGAAAATGCAGGTCAAGATAATATTGGAACCAATTTTATCACCACTCAGTGGCCAGATTTTGTAATTACCTAAGGCAGTATAGGTAAGTTTTGTACAAAAGGATTTATAATAGAATACAGAGAGAAACTGTGATAACAGGACATTATCTTCATGCAATTCCTGTTGTGTAAACTTTCAAATTGTGCAGTAATAAGCTGTCAGTTGAACTCGTAGACTTGAGGTGCATGGTTAATGGAGTGGGAGCAATGGGTATAATTGGATAATTGGTAAATGACTGTAAATGGTCATAAATTCTAATTTTTAAATATGTATGAGTGTCATGCAGCTCCTGTGTCTAGACTTAACTGTTAAACTGCAAGTGCAATATTGTCATGTACCTCTGTAAAGATGTGATTAAAATTTGCAAATACTTCATGCTTTTGTACAATCCCAAGTTATCCTGAAGTGCTTTACTGCCAATTAGGTACTTTTGAAGTGTTGATACTTTAGAAATGTGGAAATATTTAATATGAGAGATTTGCATTAGCTCTCTTCAGTCTAAATACATATGAGCGTTTATAATGGTAAAGATAACAGAATTACAAACAGAAGATTTCCAATATCTCAGAATTCCTACAGTGTGGAAAAAGGCCATTTAGGCTCAACAAGTCCACATCAACCCTCTGAAGAGTATCCCACCACACCAATTCCCCTGCTCTACATTTCCTCCGACTAATGCACCTAGCCTACACGTCCCTGAACACTATATTACAAAGTTCACATATTTTCATATCATAGAATCCCTAGTGTGGAAGCAGACCATTTGGCCCATCCAGTCCACACTGACCCTTCAAAGAGAATCCTACCCAGACCCTATCCGTACATTTCCTGTGGCCAACCCACCTAGTTTGTATGCCCCTGGACACTGTGGCATGGCCAATCTACCCAACCTGCACACCTTTGAGCTAGGGAGGAAACTAGACCATCTGGTGGAAACCCACACAGATACTGAGAGAATGTACAAATGCCACACAGTCACCCGAGGCTGGACTCGCACCAAGATCTCTGGTACTGTGAGGCAGCTGTGCCAACCACGGAGTTACCGTGCCTCCCAATGTGGTATTGTACATATTACACAGAATTTTTAATATCTGCCTGTCAGTGAAGTATTCACTCACCTGTTCTTTCCTCTTCAGTTCAAAGCTCTCTAAAACTTTCTTCCTTTCTTTTGTTTCTTGTTTGTTTTTTAGGTGGAAGGTTAAATGGTGCATTGGGGAAAAGGCCAGTAACAAACGAACTGGAGTAGGATTGGAGCAGTGTGATTCCATTTCAACCATCTCTTTCTCAGCATCCAATATCCTATTATCTTCCCATCTTATCACATTTATTTACTGCCATCACTACTCCCACCTCTTCCCTTTTGATTTGCCAGTTCAACCTGCTGTGGTTTCCTCATCCATTTGGTTGACCCTTAATCACCCTGAATTAAGGAGTAGGCCAGTTGGTCCTTCAGGCCTGCTCATAAATTCAATGAGGTCATAGATGATCTGATTACTCCACATTCCCATTCACCCCTGATAATCTTTCACCTGCCCACATTGCTTATCAAGTATCTATCTGCCTTAAAAATACTCAAGGACATGACCAACATCGCCTTTTGAGGAAGAGTTCCAAAATTTGCAACCCTTGTTAGAAAACAGTATCATTGGTCTTAAATGTTATTTTTAAAGCGGCCTCTGGTTCGAGATTCTCCCACAAGAGGAAATATCCTTTCTACATGCAAAAGGAACATTGGAAGCTGAGGGATGACCTTATAGGAGTTTATAAAATCATGAGGGGCATGGATAGAGTGAAGAGAGGTCTTTTCCTCAGGATAGGGGAGTCCAAAATCAGACAGCGTAGGCTTAAGGTGAGAGGGGAAAGATTGAAAAGGGACCTGAGGGGCAACATTTTCACGCAGAGGTTGGTGCACGTACAGAATGAGTTGCAGACAAAGTGGTGGAGGCTGGTACATTACAACATTTCAAAGGCATCTGAATGGGTATATGAATAGGATCTAGAAGTATATGGGCCAAATGCTGGCAAATGGTATTCGGTTATTTTTGAATATCTGTTCAACATGGATGAGTTGGACCAAAATGTCTGTTTCCATGCTGTATATCTCCATGACTCTATAACCTATTAAGACATCTCAGGATCAAGTCACCTCTTATAAACTCGGCATATCCAAGCTTAGTCTTTTCCTCATTAAGATGTCTACCCATCCCAGGTATTAGTCTAGTCTTCTTTCGACTGCTTCCAACATATTTGCATCCATACTCCCCCAAAGGCAACTGGAGATCAGAGCAGTACCACAGGACATAGTTAGTGGCCCATGACACTCTGCTCAGGAATTGGCATAGAGACTCTCATCCAGTTCCTTCAAAAAGATTAAAAAATTAAACTTTTAAAACATTCGAATTGAAAAGACTTTGTTTTCATGACCATACCTCTGCCTTTTTCCATGTCCTTGGCATAGGTTGGCATTAATTAATAACTTCAAAATATAAATGATTTTGAAGGTTGAGTATTATCTTGACAAAACCTCTAGCTTTCTGATTTCAGCGTCTTCTGCTTTCTCTGATGCGTGGTATTAGTTTCCATATTTGATTCTCCCACTCATTGTTTATGTTACTTAATTTGCACTTCAATTGAGTTTTTGAAATATGCCTTTCAATGTTTCTGCAAATTATTTTAAAAATAATTTGCAATAAGCTAAAACATTTTCCAACAGTGCTGTACTAATGCATCCTGTAGAATTTTATAGTTTGCATATGCTCATTTTGTACAATCCAATTCAGCTCACAGCTGAATAGACATATCGGAGAAATTTGTTCACAGAGTGCTGTTTCTGACAGTGCTACACTGAGTTTGCCAATTCCTAGAGCAGAGTGTTGTAGCCATGGCACTGCTTGGTGCCAGGCAATTGGTGTAATCTGTAGTGCCACGAGAAAGCATCATAATTCCAGTGAATTTCTTCTCCATAATGCCCAAACTCAAACTGTTGGGAGAAGTCAACCAGTTTCAAGCAAAAAGTTTTAAGAAGGCATTAAAAGACACAGAAGACAATTCAATGGATATATTTTAATCACAAATTATGTCATTAAAAATATATAGTTTGTATAATTGTTACTTTGGACAAAGATATTTCTGCTACTGAGGGAAAGAAGGTGGATCAAAAATATTTATGGCAATGTTTAAAAACATTGAGAAGAGCCTGTGGGAAAGGTAACCCACTGACCAGATGATGCAGTTACACGATGATGAGTTTAAACAGGTAATTTCCAGTACAAAAGTGGTATTGGGAATTTATAATGAAAATGTGTGACAGCAGGAAGCACGGTTTTGTAGACCAGAAGATCAACTTAAGATTTTTATTAAGATACAGAATAGTAAGTTTTAAAATTCTCTTATATCTGCACGTATCTCATTAAAAGTCTTTTTCTTTATCTTATACCAATTGTCATATAATGAAAATATCTTCACTTAGCCACTGTACATATATAGATCAATTTAGCAATGGATCTCTTAACTGTCTGGGTTTTCATTAAATAATACAAACACAATGGATTCAAACTTGGAAAACAACACTCCAAACAAAACTGCATTGCAATTATTTAAATTTATTCCCCTTACAAAGTAGCATTTGATATTAAAACAAGAAAGTGCAGAATGGCAAAAGAGGACTGCCCATCTGAAGCTTTGTAGACTAATACACAATATATAGCTTAATTTTCTTCTCCTCCTAATTCTTCCTCTTCAGCCTCCTCTCCAGATGTAGCATCCTGATATTGCTGGTACTCAGAAACCAGGTCATTCATGTTACTCTCAGCCTCAGTAAACTCAGTCTCTTCCATGCCCTCACCAGTGTACCAATGCAAGAAAGCTTTCCGCCGGAACATGGCAGTAAACTGCTCAGAGATGCGTTTAAACAGCTCCTGGATAGCTGTTGTATTGCCAATAAAGGTGGCAGACATTTTGAGGCCTCTCGGTGGGATATCACAAACAGCTGTCTTAACATTATTGGGAATCCATTCAACAAAGTATGTGCTGTTTTTGTTTTGGACATTCAACATCTGTTCATCCACCTCTTTCATGGACATGCGTCCTCGGAAAACGGCAGCAACGGTCAGGTAGCGGCCGTGTCGAGGGTCACAGGCTGCCATCATGTTTTTGGCATCAAACATCTGTTGGGTAAGTTCAGGTACTGTGAGGGCACGGTACTGCTGGCTGCCACGGCTGGTCAAAGGAGTGAAACCTGGCACAAAAAAGTGCAGACGGGGGAAGGGGACCATGTTCACTGCTAGTTTACGCAGGTCAGCATTGAGCTGACCGGGAAAACGCAGACAGGTTGTTACACCGCTCATGGTGGCTGATACAAGGTGGTTCAGGTCACCATAAGTAGGAGTTGTGAGTTTGAGGGTTCGGAAACAAATGTCATACAGAGCCTCATTATCAATACAATAAGTCTCATCAGTGTTCTCCACAAGCTGGTGGACAGACAGGGTGGCATTATAAGGTTCCACGACTGTGTCTGACACTTTTGGTGAAGGCACGATACTGAATGTGTTCATTATTCTGTCAGGGTATTCTTCACGGATCTTGCTGATGAGGAGTGTGCCCATACCAGCACCAGTTCCACCACCCAGCGAGTGGGTGAGTTGAAAGCCCTGGAGACAATCACAACTTTCCGCCTCCTTCCTCACCACATCTAGAACAGAGTCAACCAGTTCAGCTCCTTCAGTGTAATGTCCTTTGGCCCAGTTGTTGCCAGCACCACTCTGACCTACAACAAACAAGAATGATTTAAATTCTTAAACTCTTAGGCAATTGATCAATTTGCCAGGATTTTGTTCTTTGGAACGATAATGTAGATCAACATTACTTATACATTATTTTCAAAGCTTAGTCTTATCTGGATGAACTGCATGAACAGCAATTATAACAGCCAGACTTTTGAATTACACAAGTGTAGAGGAATAAAGTTCTCAATTATGAGTGGCGTTGTTGCAACTTGAGCAATGATTTGAAGTGCACCTTACACAGCTGTGTGTTTATACAGCTGCATGTTTATTCCTGTGAATAATGGCAAGTGATTTTAGATCATTTCTCAACTTCATCATTCTGTTTCTCTTTAATTGGGATTTCCAAGGGGTACCTGCGTAGTAGGACAATTCTTGAAGTCATTAAGAGAGTTTCTCCCAGCAGAAAGTAGACTAAATTAAATTTAACCCCAAATTCTAAATGTGAAAAATAAAAACCAATCCGCTGCACAACCACCCAAACCCCACAATAAACATACAACTAAATGATTAACAATAAGTAATACCACTTTTGAGCTGATTAACTATGGGAAAAGACGAGCAAGTTGGACAAGGTGAGAAATCAGCTGACCAGAGTATATAAGAAGTTGTACAAACAATGGGCAATCACAACTCAGCAGCAGGATTGGAGTCCGCAGCTATAATGACTGTGGCTTCATGTGTTTCATAACATGCAGCTCTTTGTTCAGTTTGTTTATGCATTCATCAAGTTCTCCTTTGTTCCTACTGCTGGCTTTTTGTCATCCTGTTTCTTAAAACAAGACAAACGTTTACAGGTCCCTGGCACGTTGCCACCATGATGCCAAAAGCTTTTGTTTTATTGTGGGTTGTGGATGTTATCAGCAAGGCTGGTCCATGATGCCATCCCTAACTGCCCTTGAACCAAGTGGCTTGTTAGGAACTTGGAGGGAATTAGGTTAAGGGCAGCAGACTTCTTTCCTTAAAGGATGTCAGAGAACCAGTTGGGTTTTTGCAAATACCGATGATAGCATGGTAATCATTACTGAGATGAGTTTCGTATTCCACATTTATTAACTGTATTTTATTTCCACCAACTTCTAAGTCCCTGGAGTATTAGCTGGGTTTCTGGATTACTAATGTTACCACTGTTGCATCAAATTCCTATGTCATAGTGATGCTACTCTAGATGAACAAAGAAAGCATATAATTAGGATAAGCCAAAAAGCCTGATAATGATGTCAAAGTAAGAGTATAACATGTTAGCAGCAGACATCATAAAATCCCTTTGGGGCAAACAGGCAGACTAGGCCAAACTAATGGTGTTTCTGACAAAGGGAAGAGGCAGCCTTACCCATAAAACTGTGATCATTGTTGTTACAGACTTCAATCTCACTATTGAGTCGTGAATACCCAGCATATGTACACCTTCTTATAGCCTATAGTCAGCTGATTTCCCACCTTGTTAATGATCCCGACAATTCCCAGCTGTAATTCCTAGTTCCTTCCCTCTCTCCCTGCTCTCTGTTCCTCAGCTGCAGTCTTGTGCAGGTCTCAGCACCCATGTAAGAAATAAATTAAAAGACATCCTGCAATTAATGACCCATACTATCGGGATTCCTAATCAAAACTTTTAACCGCACCCATCCCTTCAAAGATGCTCTTTCCAAATTCGCAGGAAGAGTCTCATTCTGAGGGAGGCTTTTCCCTTGCAGAAGGGAACAGAAAGAATCAATTAAAGCAATTTTATAAAAACACTATTTACAGCAAAATATTAACTTAAATATAAGCCTGCCCAAAATGAATGAGCCTAGACAACTTTATATGTGGAGGAGAATTCTGTCTGAATGCCACATGCAGATTTATTGAAGAAGTAAGAATGGAAGAATTAAATTAAAGCGACAAAGGTGACTTGGGTACATATTTGGATAATTGATAGGAGGCAGACAGTTGTGATGAATGGATGTTTCCTTGGAACATTTCTTGCCATTATTTTGTCATATGAAAATTAATTTGACTCATACACGAAATACATATTTCAAATTTGCGGAGTTCAAGCCCTAATCCAGAAAGATTTCAAGATAATCAGAGGGTTACTCTTTTTCCTCGGATGGCGATGGCTAGCATGAGGGGACATAGCTTTAAATTGAGGGATGATAGATATAGGACAGATTTCCGAGGTAGTTTCTTTATTCAGAGAGTAGTAGGGGCATGGAACACAATGCCTGCAACAGTAGTAGACTCGCCAACTTTAAGGGCATTCAAATGGTCATTGGATAGGCATATGGATGAGAATGGAATAATGTAAGTTAGATGGGCTTCAGATTGGTTTCACAGGTCAGCGTAACATCGAGGACTGAATGGCCTGTACTGTGCTGTATAATCTAGAGTGAACTGAGAGTGTGCAGCATGTTGGAAGCATTATCTCTTAAATAAGATTCTAAACCAAAGCTCTATTCAGATGGATATAAGATTTCCTGGCACAATTTGAAGAAGTGTGTTACAATATTTCCTGCTATCCTAGCTGGCATGTACTGATGTTGGTTGAAGGACAACACTCACAAAATGTGGGGATCATAGCAAAGCCAGCATTTGTCATCCATCGCTAATTGTGTGTTTGTGTGTTCTGTCTGATTTGTGAGGCCATTTTGAAGGGCAGTTAAGAGTCAGTCAATCATTGGAGACATATGTATGTCAGATTGGGAAGGATAACAGGTTTCCTTCAATATATGCATTTGTGAACCAGATGGACTTTTACAACAATCATGGTTACCAGCATTAAGACTAGTTTTTAAATTACATATTTATTAATTTATCTTAAATACTGCCAAGTTGGGATTTGAATCAATGTCTCCAGAGTCTTAACCTGAGTTTCTGGATTACTGGACCAATCAATTAACGTGACACTAACACCGACACTTTGGCTATAATTGGCAGTTGCGTTTGCCCGAACAACAATACTTCAAAAGTACTTCAGAGCCTGACTGGCACTTATAAATGTGAGTTCTTGTTTACCTGATAAACTTTACTTACCAAACACAAAGTTATCTGGTCTGAATATTTGTCCAAAGGGACCAGAGCGAACAGAGTCCATAGTACCAGGCTCCAAATCCATGAGCACAGCACGAGGCACATACTTGCCACCTGGATCAAAAAGCTAAATTTAATTAGCCTGTCAAAACCTCAATCATACCATATCCCTCAGTACTGCCACATCATTAGTTATCCATGTCAATTTCAGCATCATAAATAGTCAGTTTGAGCATCAAACATTATTAGTTTGAACTAAGTACAGTGTTGTCTGAGTGTCGTACAGCGTTATCTCAGCATCATTAGTGTCTTATTTGAGTGTCATACCACACAAATTTGAACACTGCAGTATCAAAATGAGAATCATACAGCATCATTCCAAGTACTGTACAGCATCTGTCTGAACATAGCACAACATTAATCTGAACATTATATAGTAACATTTAGAGCATCATATAGCATTATTCTGAGTATCAAAAAGCATCAGACTGAGCATCATATATCATTATTCTGAACAACATATAGCATTATTCTTAGTATCATACAATATCAGTTTGTGCACTGAATAGAATCCGTCTGAGCATCACACACTGTCATTCTGAGTATCATACAGTGAGAAATCGAGCACTGTACAGTGTCAGTCTGAGAATCATATAGCAAAAAACTGAACAATGTATGGCATTGACTTGAGTGTCGTATCACATCAATCTGAACATCGTACAATGTTAGTCTGAACATTACAATACTCAAATTGTGGTGTACAAAGTGTCAGTCTAACTTCATATCGTGGTAAATTGACAGAAGTCGTCATGAAAAGTAATTAGTTTCATAGAACGATATGTCGTGCAACCAAAACATAAAATTTAACATTCAATTTGCACATGATAAACCTGGGTCAGAAACAACTGTGTTAAATATAGATAATTAAAAAAAAAACGAATGGAGTCACACTTGGCTGAAGTGAATGGGAAAGGAGTCTAGCGATCTGCATAGCAATCCAAGAAAGTTAAGAAGAGCATCAAAATTAAAAAAAACATGCAATGTGTCAGAGATTGCTTAGCAGCAAGCTAGAGGAATCGGAGAGTTTCAAAAGCCAACAAAAGATTATCAAAAAATAATACAGGGGAAAAAAATAAACATTCAAGCTAAACTAGCAATAACATAAAAAAGGACAGTAAGACTAAACTAGCAATAACATAAAAAAGGACAGTAAGACCTGATAGAATCACAGAATCATACAGTCGTATAGCACGGAAACAGACCCTTTGTTCACTAGTTCCATCTGCCTGCTCCTGGCCCATATCCCTCCAAACCCAAATGTCTTATAAATGTAATTGTACCCACATCCACTACTTCCTCAGGGAGGTTCATTCCACACACGAACCACCCTCTGTGTAAAACATTTGCCCCTCATGAGATTTTTAAATCTCCCTTTTCTCGCCTTTAAATGTGCCCCCTTTACCTACCACCAACTCTATCTATATCTTTCACGATTTTATAAACTTCTTTAAGGTCACCTCTCGACTTTCTATGCTCCAGTAAAACAAAAATCCCAGCTTTTCTTTAAAACTCAAACCTTCCATACCTGGTAACATCCTGATAAACCTCTTCTGAAGCCCCTCCAATAATATCCTTCCTATAACAGGGCAACCAGAACTGGACACACTATTTCAGTCCTGTATAACCAATGCCCTGCATAACCTCAACATGACTTCTCAACTCCTAAACTTCAAGGACTGAGCAATGAAGGTAAGCGTGCCAAATGCCTTTTTAACTAGCCTTTTCAACTTTTAACTTGACACAAATTTCAAAGAATTATTGTTGCACCTCTAGGTCCCTCTGTTCTACAACACTGCCTGAGGCCCTACCATTAATTGTGTAAACCTTACCCTTGTTTATTGTACCAAAATACAATACTTTGCATTTATCCAGATTGAACTCCATCTGCCAATTTTCAGCCTATTGACCCATTTGATTAAGATCTCTTTGTAATCTCAGAAAACCTTCTTCACTGTCGACAGTGTCACCAGTATTGGTGTCATCCACAAACTTAGTAACCATGCTTTGTATATTCTCATCTAAATCATTAATATAAATGACAATCAAAAGAGGACGCAGAACCGATCCCTGGTGAAAGCCTCCAGTCCAAATAGCAACCCTCCACCACCACCCTCTGTCGCTTGCTGTTAAGCCAATTATATATCCAATTTGCAAGCTTACCTTGAATCCCATGTGACCTAACTGGGAAAAGATCTGCCACCCTGCCTACCCACAGCATGGCCACAGAGAACACAGAAAATCAAGCCTGTCCAAACCACACAATAAACACCCAGAATGCCTCAGCATTGACCAAACAAACTGACAAGAGAAACCAGACATGACCGCAGTAACTCACAGACCAGGGAATACACTTCCCAAGACAATCTAACAATAAGCTTATTGGACCCGATCAACACAGCCCACCCAAAGCCTTAAGGGCAGTCTCGTACCCTACTGATGTCAAATCCACACAAAGGACAGGTCAGATGGAGAGGCACCAGAATACCTCGCTCACCGGAGAGAAACAATGGAAACATCTTACTGCCAAGGAAAGGGACATTCTCACCTACCCTTGAAGAGAACTGGAATCTCCCATTAAAGACTCTTTGATGCTGCCAGGGTGCTTCATTGTATCCACATTCAGGACATTCTTCTGACAGGGACTTTGCCATTATCACCATCGTAACTGGATTACCATTGTATTTCCCCTATTTTCAATTAGCATCATTGTACAATATTCTTGTAAAAACTGGCTTGATTCTCTGCTCAGGGAAGAGAATCCTTGATCTACCTGTACTGACTGTCAGTTCTGTGTCAGTCTAGACAATTTCTCTTCCAGTGATATCGTTTGTAATAAACAGCTTGTCAATTTCACCTGATCTGGCTTGTGTGATCTCAGCTTTATTGGGCTAATTTTTCCAACACTAACTTTACTAGTTAGTCTACCATGCAGAACCTTGTCAAAGATTTACTAAAGTCCAAGTAAATAACGTCTACTGCTCTGCCCTCAAATTATTTTGGTAACTTCCTTGAAAAACTCAGATAAGTTTGAGACAAACAATTTTCCTTGCACAAAACCATGCTGACTGTCCGTCCCTAAATTAATTTTTGCGTCTCTAAATGTCCATAAATCACCTACAACAATTTACCCACAGCTGACGTCAGACTCTCAGGTCTACAGTTCCTCAGTTTTTCCTTATAACCTCTCTTTACATATAGAAAAGGAAGGGAGAGGCCGAAGCAAACACAGAGAATGAGACTGGGGAAATAATAATGGGGAACCAGAATATGGCAAAAGAATTGACTAAATACTTTGCATCAATCCTCATAATTGAGGAAACTAATAGGATTTCAAAATTACTAAATAATAAGGGGCAAAAGCAAGTTGTAAATAAATACATCATCGTCCCTGTGCACAAGAAGGCACATGCAGCATGACTCAATGACTGCTGCCCAGTGGCTCTAACTTTGGTGGTCATGAAGTGTTTTGAAAGGCTGGTCATGGCATTAATCAACTCCAGCCTCTCCACTACTCTTGACCCACTCCAATTTGCCTATCGGACCAACAGATCCACATTAAATGCCATATCACTTGCCCTTCACTCTTCCCTAGAACATCTTGACACCAAGAACAGCTACATAAGCATCCTACTCATTGACAGTTCAGCCTTCAACACTATTATCCCCTTGAGACTGATTATTAAACTTAGTGATCTCTGACTAAGTCCCCCTCTCTGCAACTGGATCTTCAGTTTCCTGACCCACAGGCCACAATCAGTGAAGATTGGGGACAATATTTCATCCTCACTAACACTCAACACTGGAGCCTCCCAGGGGTGTGTATTTAGTCCCCTACTATGCTCACTGTATACCCATGACTGCATTGCCAAAGACCAGACTAATGTCATTTACAAGTTCGCTGATGACACCACCATAGTTGGTTGAATCGCAGATGGCGACGAAATAAACTACAGACGGGAGGTGGAAGACCTGGAAAAATGAGGCACTGAGAACAACCTAACTCTTAATGCCGGCAAAATAGGGCCAAAGGCTGATATGTTTATGTCTCTGTAAGTCCCCAGGATGGGTTGCTTCCTTGGATATTAAATGAAGTAGAGACAAGATAATATATGTAGTGGTTGTAATCTTCTAAAAATACTTAAATTCTGGAAAAGTGCCAGAGAATTGGAAAACTGCCAGTGTAATACCCTTATATGAAATGGGAGGGAAACTGTTGAGAGTCCATTATGGAAGATGTAATAGCAAAACATTTAGAAATGCATAATATGATCAAGCAGAGTCAGCACAGCTTCATGAAGGGAAAAACCACACTTGGTTTTTCCCTTTTTGAAGGTGTGCTAACTCTGCTTGATCATATGCATTTCTATATGTTTTGCTATTACATCTTCCATAACTTTAATACACCGGTTCAGTTGCCATTCATTTTTATTAGATTAGATAAGATTAGATTCCCTACAGTGTGGAAACAGGCCCTTCAGTCCAACATGTCCACCCCGACCCGTTTCCCTCTGACTAATACACCTAACACTATGGGCAATTTAGCATGACCAATTCACTGACCTGCAGATCCTTGGACTGAGAGACCTAGAATATGAGAGCAGGGATGTGCTGCTGAGGCTTTATAAGGCATTTGGGATATTGTGAACAACTTGGCCCCCCGTATCTAAGGAAGGATATGCTGACATTGGAAGATGTCTGGGAAGTTTACAAGAATAATCCCAAGATTGAAGAGCTTTTCATGTGACAGGTGATTGAAGATTCTGGGTCTATCCTTCATGGAGTTTATACAATGAGGGTGATCTGGTTGAAACTTAGAGAATAATGAGGCGGCTGGATAGGGTGGATGTGGAGGAGATGTTTCCACTATTACAATGGACTAGGATCCAGGGCCACAGCGTCAGAGTGAAGGGACAACCCCTTAGAATTGAGAAGAGCAATTTCTTCATTTAGAGTGGTGAACCTGTGGGACTCATTTCTGCAGAATGGAGGCCAATTCATTGAGTGTCTTTAAAGCAGAGATAGATAGATAGATAGATAGATAGATTTTTGATTAGTAAAAGGGGATCAAACATTACAGGGAGAAGGCAGGAGAATAGGTTGAGAAACATATCAGCCATGATAGAATGGTGCAGCAGACTCAATGGGCTGAATGGTCTAATTGTGCTCTTCTATCTTACGCCCTAATGACTATCTAGGACCAGAGGACATAATCTCAGGAGAGGTTGTCCAATTAAGATGAGGAGGACTCTTTTTTTTATTTTAGGGGTAGTGTGTGAGTTCTTTAATGCACAGGGCTGTTGAGCATGTGTTGTTAATTATGTTCAAGGTTGAGATAGATAAAATTTGAATCAGCATGAGAATCAAAGGGTATGGGAAAAAAGCAGGAAAGTGGAATTGAGGATTCTCAGATCAGCCATGACCTCACTGAATAGCGATGTAAACATGGCTGAATGACCTCTTATGGTCATACAGCATTAGTCTGAGGATCATTTCGAGCATTGTACTGTACCAGTCAGAGCATCCTACAGTGTCAGCCTGAATATCATATGGCATCAGACTGACCATTGCACAGTGGCTAGTCTGTATATCATACACCATCAATTAGAGCATCATATGGTGTCATTCTGAGTATAGGAAAGCAGTTAATCTGAGCCTTGTACAATGTCATTTTGAGCATTACACTGTGTCAGTTTGGATATCATACAGTGGGTAGTCTGCATATCATACACCATAAATTAGAGTATCATACTGTGTCAGCCTGAGTATCATACAACATTAGACTGGCCATTGTACAGCAGTTGGTCTGCATATCATGCTGGATCAATTATGTTAAAAATCACACAACACCAGGTTACAGTCCAACAGGTTTATTTGGAAGCACTAGCTTTTGAAGCACTGCACCTTCATCAGGTAGCTATGGAACAGGATCATAAGACAGAATTTATAGCAAAAGATCACAATGTCATGCAACTGAAATATTGAAGAAACCTATGATCTGGAGATGCTGGTGTTGGACTGGGGTGTACAAAGTTAAAAATCACCAGGTTATAGTCCTACAGGTTTATTTGGAAGCACTAATTTTCAGGGCACTGCTCCTTCATCAGGTGGTTGTGGAGTTTAAGATTGTAAGGCACAGAATTTATAGCAAAAGTTTACAGTGTGATGTAACTGAAATTATATATTGAAAAGACCTGGATTGTTTGTTAAGTCTCCCATCTGTTAGAATGACCATGTTGGTTTCAATTCTCTCATATGTAAATCGCAAAACTTTTTCAAAAGTGACATTCTCAAGTGAACTTTAACAATTGGTGTCATGTCGGGCCAGATAATGCACTGAAGGTGTGACAGGCCCTGTGTGAGACTGTCTGTGCCACAATGGGCACACTGATTCTAATGTAAAAAAGGGATTTACAGAATCTTACATGGATTCATGCAGTTTTTGAGCAAAGTAAAATGTAATTCTGCAAGTACAAATTCACCCCACAAACTTATATGTGGGTGTGTGTGTTGGTGGGAAGGGGGGTTATGAGTGTCTGCGAGAGAGTGTGTGTATGTGTGTGAGTGTGATTGTAAAGGAATAGAAGTCTGTGAGAAGGTGCATTTGTGAGTGTGTATGTGTGAGCGGATGAGAGAGGGTCTGCGTGAGTGTATGGGTCTGTAAGAGAGCTTGTGTGTCTGCAGGAGTGTGCGTGTTTGTGTGTGTATAGTGCAATGGGGTCTCACCTATAGTATGACACCCCACCTCCCCCCACACACACAGTTACATCACACTGTAAACATTTGCTATAAATCCTGTGTCTCACAATCTTATACTCCACAACCACCTGAAGGAGCAGCGCTCTGAAAGCTAGTGCTTCCAAATAAACCTGTTGGACTACAACCTGGTGTTGTGTAATTTTTAACTTTGAAGAAACCTAGATTGCTGTTAAGTCTTTCATCTTTTAGAATGGATTGCAGGTTTTGGTTCATTAATATGTAAATCCCAGAATTTCTTTTAAGTCACATTCTCAAGATAGTTTAAGGTTTTATAAAAAAAGTGACATCTCAGCTCAGACAATGCATTAAAGGTGAGGTTAGAGTTTGTCTGTATCCCAATCTTGAGTCAGAGTCATTCTATTTCCAAAGTAGGAATTTATAAACTATTACATGGATTGACTTCCTACAGATTGTGTGCTTTTTGAGCAAAAAAGAATGTATCTGCAAATATAATTCTGCAAATGCGTCCATGAGAGAGAGAGAGAGAGAGAGAGAGAGAGCGAGAGTGTGTGTGTGCATGAGACAGTGTGTTTGCGTGTGTGCATGCTTGGTAAAGTGTGCATGTGATTGTGATGGAGTTTAAGCCTGTGTGAGTGTGGGGAAGAGAGGGGGTCTGCGTGAGTGCGTGAGTATAGAAGAGTGTGTGTATATAAGTGCTTGTGTGTGATTGTGCGAGTGTATAGTGTAGTGGGGTCACCTGTAGTGTGACATGAACCCATGGTCCTGGTCTAGGCCATCCTCATGGGTTCCGAACTTGGTTATCAGCCTCTGCTCAGCCACTGTATGTTGTTGCATACTCTGAAGTCCGTCTTGGATGATGGTCACCTGAAAATCCAAGGCCAAAAGTCCAAATGCTGAAGTGTTCCCCGAGTGGGAGGGAACACTCCTGTCTGGTAATTATTGTGCGGTGTCCATTCATCCATTGCTGTAGCATCTGTTTCATCTCACAAATATACCATCCTTGCCTGATTAAGGCTGTCAGCAATACAAGTGGTTCAGTGGTTAGCACTACGGCCTCACAGTACCAGGGGGTCAGTGTAAACTTAATGTGTAGAATTGCCTCTATCTGCACTGTAGGGATTCTATATTATTTCATTAATGTTGAATGTATCTAGTTTGTTTTAGCAACAGACTTAATTTGAAATTCTGTATAATATTTTGCACGCGGCACTAGAAAATTTGTGTCTCGTTTTAGAAGTTTGGTCGCAATGGAGATCACAACAATGTGAATGAATCAAATTGGACAAGGACTGACATTGATGATGGTACAACCCTCAGAACAGTATTTTTTCACTCAATATTAGACACTGCCCTCTTTCAAAATGGGGATGTTTCTGAAGCTTCCCTCTTGTGCTAGATGTTTACTTTTCCAATGACATTCACAAGTAGATTTGGCAGGACTACATAGCTTTGGTGAGATCCACTGGTTTTAGGATCGCTTCTGTCTGTCTACAACATGCTGCTTCTGCTAATTACCAGACATTTGGTTTTTGTTGTAGTTTCACAAAGTTGGCACCTCATTGTTTGGTATGTCTGGTGCTGTTCTTGATCTGTTCTCCCACACTCCTCACTGAACCAACCATGTCCCCCAATTTGATGGCAATGGTAGAGAGTGGCAGAAAATAGGCAGAAGTTTGGCCCACAGGACCTTATGGATAATCAGTTTTGAATTTTTACATATCTGAGTATATCCCATTTAGCCTGATAGTCATGCCCAACAACATCAAGTGTGAAGGAAGAACATTGATGCCATAAGGACTATGTGGACACTCTTCCTAATGCTGTCAAGGACAGAAACATCAGTGACAGGCAGATTAGGAATGATGAGGTCAGGTATGTTTTTCTCTTTTGCTATTTCTCTGCTATAGGCCAGAACGAGGGTCTAAGGTCATCCAGCAGTTTCAATATTATACTGTTCAGGTTGATATTTTATTTCAGTTTTATTATTTGAATTTAAATTCCTCAGACTCCACAGCATTCATCCAAGCCTCTGGTTACTTAGTCCACAAACATCACTGTGGAACAGCCTCTATTCAAGAAGGCCCACCTTTACTTCCAAAGGGGAACTAAGACTTTACAATTAATGTCAGTGGAGCCCAGATACATAGAATGATTTTTTTTAAAAATCACATTCCAGTAATATTATAACATGGTTTTGTACTATTGCTGCTTTCTCTATATTGGAGGGGAAAAATCCTTAAACTACTAAAGGGTTTAACATGCTAAATATCATGCAGTCTTCAAGCTTTAGCTGCTTCAGTCTCAGTGTTTGACTTGAAAAGATCATTAACATTTTTTCTGCACTGCTCATCTTGGTTAGCTTCCGCCTGCAGAACACGGCCAAAAATGGATCTTCGTCCTCAGCTTCATTTTCTGCACTGCATTTCAAACTTGATAACCCCCTTGTCCTCCTGTCATACATCTTCAGACCGATTCAAACAGCTACATGTACACATAATAGAAGCAGAAGTAGGCCTGTTCTGCTATTCAATAAGATCGTGGCTAGTCCAATTAGGTTTCGAATTCCACATTCTCATCTACCCTCGGTTCTCTTGTCTATCAAAAATTAAACCAACTCTAATTTAAGAATATTCAATGAGCCTGCCTCTACCGCTTTCAATGCAGAGAGTTTCAAAGTTGCACAACCCTTGGAGAAACAAAAAATTTTCCTTGTTTTTGTCCTAAAAGGAAGGAGAATAAAACAGGAAGATTTGGAACTAAAAAAGCTTGAAATGGAAAAAGAGATTAAATTTAAAAAGTTTTAACTCAGAATAAAAGTATGAAAATTAGAACAAACATGACTTGGCCAGAGTAAAACTTAAAGAAATATAAGGTAGCAGCTAGGAGGATGATTTATTTAACAAAAAGAAAATCTGTGCTTAGTACTTACATTTACTGAGGATGGAATCAAAAGTTATTTCAGGTGAAAGGGAGCACTGCAGATGCTGGAGATTAGAGTGGTGCTGGAAAAGCACGGCAGGTCAGGCAGCATCCAAGAAGCATCCAAGCCCTGATGAAGGGCTTTTGCCCGAAACATTGATTTTCCTGCTCCTTGGATGCTACCTGACTGCTGTGCTTTTCCAGCACCACTCTAATCTAGACTCAAAAGGTATTTCAACCTATTTGAAAAGGGTAGTTCGACAAATAAAGTGTCAAAAGGTGTTTGGATCCAAATCTTATGAAATGTTTCAACAGGTCTATTGATGTATGCAAATTTGTCAGAAGAATAATCTGCAGGTTATGAAACAGATTTTTAAAAAAAGCTCTGAGCTTATCCCTGTGGGCTATCAGTGAAAATTTAGAACAAGATATGGACGTATGCAGAGTTTGTGGTTTCATTAACTGAAGTTGGAGGAAAATTTTGAGAGAAAGTAAGGAAAATTATGATTATGGAAAAATTCAGAAATAGTATTCCTGCAAACCGAAGAATTTATTCAGATGAAAAACCAAGTATAAATGATCAGAAAAGCAGCAGTTCTGGCTGATACCTATGATATCTGACACATTTATATGCAAATCTACAGGGAAATTGGAGGAATAGAAAGTCTGCAGGTGGAAATAGTACAGTTTTGAGGAAAACAAACAGAAGGATGCCAAAGCAATGAGGAGAAAGACCAAGAAGTAATACAGGTGCTCAATCCTTTATCCGAAATGCTCAGGACCAGCTGGTTTTCAGAATTCAGAATTTTTCGAATTTCAGAATAAGTGACAGTTTGATGGTGAAATTTTAAAATATCTTTCCGAAGAACAGACTTACTGTGAGTAGAACAGGCCCAGAAACAGAATTGAGGCCTGCCAGGGCTGAGTCAAGCCCCTCTATGTCACATCTGAGTGACACGCATCGAGTGGGTGTAGAGTTGGGTTAACTGTTTGCAAGCCAAACAACCTTGTTAATGAGAAAAAATCTTCACAAAAAAACTTTTGGACTTTGGAGCTTTTTGGTTTTCGGATAAAGGGCTGTCTACCTGTACTAAAAAAAACTTTCATTTTAATAAGACTGGACATACTAAAAAAATCACTGAAAAGGGGACATCAGGATACTGGGTATTAAAACTGCAATGGTAATACAAAGAGAATGTTTCCTTAGAATGTATAAAAAACGGGAGAGATAACTCCGGACAGTCATGAAATATTATTTTTTGAATATTGATAAAGAGAATCGGATCATGGGACGTTCTCAACATTTTATCTCATAAAGGAGATGAACACTAGACCACATCAGTCACTGATTCTGGTTAATGATATTTGTTTTCAAGGGTTAGGGGGGATGTTAACAGAGGAGAAAATGGAAATCTATTAAGTGGAGCTATGATGAGCTTACAAAACATTGTCATTTTACAGAGTTAAAGAGTAACTTCGTAAACAGTGAAGTTGTAGTTGGAGTAATACAACAAATTAAGAAGAAATTGATTTTATCTTGAGAATTTACATGGCTGGCTCAAGAACACTAGCTTTACTGAACGTCGGGAAACAACTAGTAGAGAAAAAGAAAATGCTGACAGGAAAAAGGAGCAGTGCTCCAAAAGCTAGTGCTTCCAATTAAAGCTGTTGAACTACATATGGTGTTGTGTGATTTTCAACTTTGTATGCCCCAGTCCAACACTGGCATCTCCAAATCATGAGGAAAAATCCTGGATTTTTTTCTGATTGTATTGTGACTAGATCTAAGTCACATCAAATTAGACTGAAAGAAGCAAAGCCTTTGAAAAAGGGAGATGATTTGATAATTTAGTCATAGACACAATTTTCAAAAATGTAAAGAGAAATGTTAAGGTGAAGAGAGTGAGACTGCCATGTTTGTCCCATTTTCTTCAATAGAATGCAACAGATACTGAATTGAAAAGAGTTACACCAACAGCTTGCTCAGAAATTGAGTTACAACCAACACTCAATCTTATTTTTTACAAGACAATACACTAATGAGGAAATGGAGATCACCTCAAATACAAGATACTGGCCGATGATATATGGATCGTGCTAGTTCTGTTCAAGTGTGGCAGCAAATCTTTGTGATTGGCTCAAAAAATTCCAAAAATGTGTCACTTGGGTATTAGGAAAACATAGACTGAAATATTTAAGACATTTCTATTGGCCAGATTACATAAAGATATGGTCAAATTTTGCTAGGCATGCCATACATGTTCATGCGATGGGGAAACACACACCATCAACTAAACCTTTGTCTTTTTTAACAGAATGTGTAGGACCCCTACATAAAACCAGTAATCTTTAAATGAGTTTGCATATTACCACAACATTTTCTGAAGCAGTTTATTTAGGAAAAAATGCTGCTAATGTGAGAGTGGAAGAGTTCAATTTTTTTTTTACAAGATATAGATTACCGAAAGAAATACAATCAGATCAAGATTCAATTTTTTTTTGTTTCTATTAATCAAAGAAATTATGATTTGTTTGGCATTAAATAATTTACATCTTCTGTTTATCGCCCACTGTGTGTATTGGAAAGCTGTCATCAAACTTTGGACATCGTGATTAGTGCTTATTGTCTGGAATTTCTGATGATTTTTATTGTAATGAAGGAATTTCTTAGTTATGTTTTGTCATTAGAAATGTTCCTACTGAGTTCATTGTTCTTTGGAACTGATTTGAACACAAAGTTTTGGACCACTCAAACTAATTAAGAAGTGATCAACTAAAGCTTAGAGTATGCTTCCAGCTATGTTTTAAGTTTCAGAGAAAAATTAACAAAAGGATTCGAGTTAGCAAAAAGTGCTCAACAAATTATGAAATCTAGAGCAGATAAGACAAAAATTCAACATTTTGCTGCTGGAAAAATATTGTTAGTATTATTACCTTACCTGTCTCAGGGGAGGGGGATATCATTAAAAGCAAGTTTTTCTGGACCATATCAAATCAAAAAGAAACTCAATGATGTACTGAGTATTCCAGAGAGAAGGAAGAAAGGACAGTAGTGTATGATGTTAATATCTTTAAACAGATATTTCAATGAGGGAGTGGGGATTTATAGTCAAGAGAAAAAATGTACTTACATTATTGGATGAAGTAGAGTGAAATGAAAATCAAAAAAATTGATGAGTGGATCAGAAGTTGAAAATTCAAAAGATGAATCCCGGCAGTCATATTGGATAATAAATAAGGTAAGGTAGCATAATATTTAATCTTCCAAAAACAACTGAAATAAAGGCTATTACAGACTCATTCATTGACTTGTGTGAACAGTTCAGTCAAAACGTCTCTGGCTTTTTTGATGTGTTACCTATAAAACATCATCCTTACAAACTCAATCCAGAAGATTAGTTAAATCATAGAATCCCTATAGTGTGGAAACAGGCCATTTGGCCCAACAAGTCCACATTGACCCTCTGAAAAGTAATCCATCCAGACCCATTCCCTTACCCTATTAACCTGCATGTCCCCTGACTTAGTGCCCCTAACCTACACATCCCTATACACTATGGGCAATTTAGCATGGCCAATTCACCTAACCTGTACATCTTTGGATGGTGGGAGGAAACCGGAGCACCTACAGGCAACCCACCCAGACACGAGGAGAATGTGCAAACTCCACACAGTCATTTGAGGCTCGATTTGAACCTGGGTCCCTGGTGCTGTGAGACAGCAATGCTAACCACTGAGCCACCATGCCGCCCATTAGGGAAGGGATTAAGTTCATGATAGACAATGGCATTACTGAATCAAGCCACAGCAGCTGGAGTTCACAGACTGTGGTGGTGTCCAAACTGAATGGGTTGCTAAGATCTTATATTAATTATCATAAAATTAACAAACAAAAAAGCAGATTCCAAGATTGGAGGACTGTATTAAAAGAACTGAACATGTGTGATCCTCTCCAAAATTGACTTACTCATGGGATATTGGCAAGTTCCATTGAATGTTCTTGTAACATTGGATTAGCTTTATCAATGCAAAGTGATACTGTGTGAAATGAAAAAGGCAACAACGATGTTCCAATGATTAAACAATGAAGTCACTAAGGGACTATGTAACTGTGCTCTTTACATCAATGCTTCAATTGTGTTCAGCCACATTTGGGAGGAACATTTACATTACCTGACTGAACAGTTTAATCATCTGAAAAGAGACAATTTAGTACAGTAGAAATCTGGCAAAAATTAGTTTGTCAGCACAAAGCGTTGAGCCTCATTGTGTGACAAAGCCGTGTGGATTTTATTGGAGGTTTGTTCCTTCATTAAATTTTGCGAAGAAAGACAGAAACTTTGCTTGGATATAGGAAAAGAACATAGAACAGTACAGGCCCTTCGCCCCATGATGTTGTGCCGAGCATTTATCTTCATCTAAGACCAGCCTAACCTACACACCCCTCAACTTACTGCCGTCCAATAGTCGCTTCAATGTCCCTAATGTATCTGACTCTACTACCACTGCTAGCAGCCCATTCCATGCACCCACCACTCTGAGCAAAGAACCTCCCCCTGACATCTCCCCTTATACCTTCCTTCTATCACTTTTAAAATTATGACCCCTTGTGACAGCCATTTCTGCCCTGGGGAAATATTTCTGGCTATCTACTCTACCTATGCCTCTCATTACCTTGTACACCTCTATCAAGTCACCTCTCTTCCTTCTTCTCTCCAGTGTGAAAAGCCTAGCTCACTCAACCTCCCTTCATAAAACAAGCCCTCCAATCCATGCAGCATCCTGGTAAATCTCCTCTGCACCCTCTCTAAAGCACGTACATCCTTCCTATAATGAGGCAACCAGAATTGGATACAATATTCTAAGTGTGGTTTAACCAGAGCTGCATAACCTCATCGCTGTTAAACTCAACCCCCCTGCCAATGAAAGCCAAAACACCATACGCTTTCTTAACAACCCCATCAACTTGGTGGCAACTTTGAGGGATCTATGTATGTGGATCCCAAGATTCCGCTGTTCCTCCTCACTGCCAAGAATCTTGTCTTTAACCATGTATTCAGCATTCAAATTTGACCTTCCAAAATGAATCACTTGGCATTTATCCAGGTTGTAACCTGCAACAGCCCTTGACACTATCTACAACACCACCAACCTTTGTGTCATCGCCAAACTTACTAACCCACCCTTCCACTTCTTCATTCAAGTCATTTATAAAAACTACAAAGAGCAGAAGACCAAGAACAGATTCCTGCGGGACACCACTGGTCACTGACCTCCAGGTGGAATACTTTCCATCCACTACCACTCGCTGTCTTCTTTTGGCCAGCCAATTCTTCTCCAGACAGCCACATTTCCCTATATCCCAGACCTCCGACTTTCTGAATGAGTCTACCGTGGGAACCTTATAAAATGCCTTACTGAAATCCATTTACACCACATCCACTGTTTCTCCTTTGTCAACTTGTCTCGTCACATCCTCAAAGAACTCAATAAGGCTTGTGAGGCATGACCTGCCTCTCACAAAGCAGTGCTAACTATCTTTACTCATACTATGTTTTTCCAAATAGTCAAAAATCCTATCCATCAGAATCCTTTCCAGTACCTTATTTACCACAGACGTAGGACTGACAGGTCTGTAATTCCCAGGGATTTCCCTATTCCCTTTCTTGAATAGAGGAAGAACATTCAGTTCCCTCCAATCATCCGGTACGCCTTCCGTGGAGAGTGAGGATGCAAAGATCATCGCCAGAGGTGCAGCAATTTCATTCCTCGTTTCCCAAAGTAACCTCGGATATGCCTGGTCCGGCCCTGGGGACTTATCTATCTCGATGCTTGTCAAACTTTTTCAGCATCTGTTCAAGCCTAATAAACTGTTCTATAGTGTTCTCACTATCAACAAGATCCCTCTCTCTAGTGAATATTGAAGCAAAACACTAATTTAGGTCCTCCCCTACCTCTTCAGACTCTGGACACAAGTTCCCTGCACTATCCCTGATCAGCCCTACCTATTTTTTGATCATTCTCTTATTCCTCACATAAGTGTAGAAAGCCTTTGGGTTTTCCCTAAAACTACCCGCCAAGGCTTTTTCATGCCCCCTCCTAGCTCTCCTCAGTCCATCTTTGAGATCTTTCCTAGCAACCGTGTAATCCTCTAAAAGCTGTGTCAGATCCTTGCTTCCTCAAACTTTTGTAAGCTTGTCAGAGTGCCTTTGACAATCTGAAAGCGGTGCTCGCAATCACAGTATCACTGATCCACAAGAAGCCATTTAAACTACAAGACCATAGGATATAGAAGCAGTATTTCAATGAAATAATGGCTGATCTGATAATCCTCAACTCCGCTTAACTGTCTTTCCTCCATAATGCTTAATTCTCCTAGTGATTAAAAATCTATCTCAGCCTTGAATATACATAAGCAAGCTTCGACATCCTTCTGCAATAAAGAATTCCACTGATTCACTACCCTCAAAGAAAAAAATTCTCTTAATTTCCGTTTTAGATGGGTGACCCCTATGCCTTTTGGTACTAGTTTCTCCCACAAGGGGTAACAATGTTGTTGCATCTACCCTGTCCAGTCTTCTAAAAACCTTATATGTTTTAATTATGTCACATCTCACTATTCTAAACTCCAGAGAGTACAGGCCCAAACTACTCAACCACCCCTCATTAGAAAATCCAGGCACACACACAGTCATAGAGATGTACAGCATGGAAACAGACCCTTCGGTCCAACCTGTCCATGCCGACCAGATATCCCAACCCAATCTAGCCCCACCTGCCAGCACCCGGCCCATATCCCTCCAAACTCTTCCTACATAGAACATAGAACGTTACAGCGCAGTACAGGCCCTTTGGCCCTCGATGTTGCACTAACCCATGAAATTAATCTGATGCCCATCTAACCTACATTGTTCCATTATTATCCAAATGTATGTCCAATGTCCATTTAAATGCCCTTAACGTCGGCGAGTCTACTGTTGTTGCAGGCAGGCTGTTCCACACCCCTGCTACTCTGAGTAAAGAAACTACCCCGGATATCTGTCCTAAATTTATCACCCCTCAATTTAAAGTTATGTCTCCTCACGTTAACGTTCACCATCCAAGGAAAAAGTCTCTCACTGTCCACACTCTCTCACCCTCTGATTATCTTATATGTCTCGATTAAGTCACCTTTCCAACGAAAACAGCCTCAGTTCCCTCAGTCTTTCCTCATAAGACCTTCCTTCCATACCAGGCAACATCCTCGCAAATCTCCTTTGAACCCTTTCCAAAGCTTCCACATCCTTCCTATAATGCGGTGACCAGAACTGTATACAATACTCCAGGTGCAGCCTTACCAGTGTCTTGTAAGCTGAAGCATGACCTCGTGGCTCCGAAACTCAATCCCCCTAACAATAAATGCCAACACACCATATGCCTTCTGAACAACCTTCAGGGGTTAAAGTTCCCCAGGGCAACTTTCAGGGGTTTATGTACCTGGACACCGAGATTTCTCTATTCAACTAGACTGCCAAGAATTTTACCATTACCATTAGTTCAGTACTCTGCGTTCCTGTTACTTCTTCCGAAATGAATTACCTCACACTTTTCCGCAATAAACTCCATTTGCCACTTCTCAGCCCAGCTCCTGCATCTTGTCTATGTCCTTCTGTAACCCGCAACATCCTTCGGCACTATCCACAACTCTGCCTACCTTAGTGTCATCCACAAATTTACTAACCATCCTTTTACGCCCACATCATTTATAAAAATTACAACAGCAGTGGACCCAAACAGATCCTTGAGGCACACCACTGGTAACTGATCTCCAGGATGAACATTTCCCATCAACCACTGTGTCTTCTTTCATCTAGCCAATTTCTGATCCAGATCACTAATCACCTTCAATCCTGAAACTCCGTATTTTATGCAATGGCCTACCAGCTGGAACCTTATCAAACACCTTATTGAAGTCCATATACACCACATCAACCGGTTTACCTTCATCCACCTGTTTTGTCACCTTCTCGAAGAACTCAATAAGGTTAGTTAGGCACTCTACCCTTCACAAACTGTGTTGCGTATCCCTAATCAAATGACTCCTTTCCAGATTATTATAAATCCTTTCTTATAACCTTTTCCAACACCTTACCCACGGCCAAAGTAAGGTTCACTGACATGATTGATCACCAGAGTTGTCCCAAATCCCCTTCTTAAACAAGGGAATAACATTTGCTATCCTCCAGTTTTCTGGCACTACTCCTGTCAACAATGATGACATAAAGATCAAAGCCAAAGGCTCTGCAATCTCCTCCCTGGCTTCCCAGAGAATCAGAGGATAAATCCCATCCAGCCCAGGAGTCTTATCTATTTTCAGATCTTCCAAAATTGCTAAAACCTCCTCTTTGTCAACCGCAATTTCATCTAATCTATTAACCTGTGTTCTCACTAATGTGAATACTAGGCAATTATGATGTGATTTGACAGGGGATAGGCACACTTGAAATGTGTAGCTTATTTAAGGACCAGCTACTGTGGGTCCTTGATAAGAAATCCCTTTCAGGCAGGGAGCCAGTTGTTGAGAGAGGGAACCATGGTTTACTAAAGAAGTTAAAGCTCTTGTCAAGAGAAAGAAGAAGGCTTATGTGATGATGAGGCATGAAAGGCTTGAGAGTTATAAGTTAGCCAGAAAAGATCTAAAGAGAGGGCTCAGAAGAGCCAGGAGGGGACATGAGGAATTGTTGGCAGATAGGATCAAGGAAAACCCTAAGGCCTTCTATAGGTTTATTAGGAATAAAAACATGACTAGAGTAAGATTAGGGCCAATCAAAGACAGTAGTGGGAAGTTGTGTGTGGAATTTGAGGACATAGGAGAAGTACTTAATGAGTACTTTTCATCAGTATTCACACCTGGGATCAATCTAGTGAACCAACTCTGGACCATCTCCAATGCCAGTATATTTCTCCTTAGATAAACAGACCAAAACTGTTCACAGTATTTCAGGTGTGCTGTAACTTGTGCCCTGTATGATATTAGCAAAACTTCATTATTTTTATAATCCATTTCCTTTGTAATAAAGGCCCATTACCTGCTGAATTTGAATGTTAGCTTTTTGTGAGTTTTTCATTCATCTATGGGATGTGGGCATCAGTGGCTGGACCAGCCTTTAATACCCATCCCTAGTTGCCCTTGAGAAGGTGGTGGTGAGCTGTCTTCTTGAACCACTACACTTCATGAGTTGTAGGATGAACCACAATGTCACTAGGGAGGAAATTCTAAGATTCTGACACAGTAAGATTAGATTACATTCCCTACAGTGTGGAAACAGGCCCTTCGGCCCAACAAGTCCACACCAACCCTCCAAAGAGTAACCCACCCAGACCCATTTCCCTCTGACTAACAGTCCTAAACAATGGGCAATTTAGCATGACCAATTCACCTGACCTGCGCATCTTTGGACTGTGGGAGTGTAACAGTGAAGGAACAACAATGTATTTCCAGGTCAAGATGGAGGGTGACTTCGAGGGGAAATTGGAGGTGGTGGTGTTCCCAGGTATCTGTTGCCCTTGTTCTTCTAGATGTTAGCTTTTGTAGATTTGGAAGGTGCTGTTTAAGGAGCCTTGATGTATTGCTGCAGTGCATCTTATAGATCGTGGAGGTACTGAATTGTTTACGGATGTGGTAACAATCAAGCAGGCTGCCTTGTCCTGGATAGTGTCAAATATCTTGAGTATTGTTGGAACTGCGCTCACCCAGGCAAGTGTGAAGTACTGTATTCCATCAGACTCCTCACTTGTGCCATGTAAATGGTGGCTCTGAGGAGTCAGGAATTGAGTTACTCCCTGCAATCCTCTTAGCCTCTGACTTGCTCTTGTAGCCACTTTATTTATATAACTAATCTAGCATTGTTCTGGTCATTAAGACTCAGAATGTTGATAGTGAGGGATTCAGTGATGATAACACCATTGAACATCTGGGGGCAATGGTTAGGTGTTTTATATTGAAGATGATCATTGCCTGGTATTTGTGTGATACATACGTTACTTGCCAGTTTTCAGCCCACGTGCAGATTTTGTCCAGGTCTTGTTACAGTTTGACATGGACTGCTTCAGAATTTGAGGAGTCATGAACAGTGCTGAATATTGTGCAATAATCAGCAAACATGTCCACTTCTGACCTTAGAGAGGATCATTGATAAAGTAGCTGAAGCTAGTTGGGCTTAGGGCTCTAACCTGAGGAACTCCTGCAGAGACGTCATGGAGTTGAAATGAATGATCTCCACCAATCACAACCAACTTCCTATGTGCCAGGTATGACTCCAACCAGATTTATAGATGAATCCATTGTATTACAGCTTTAGTATTTCTCCATTTTAATAATATACAGCTCACCTATTCTTCCTGCTAAAGTTCATACCTATTTCCCACGTTAAATTAAATCTGCCAAGGTTTTTGCCTATTCACTTACAGAACATTGAATAGTACAGCAATTACATGCCCTTCAGCCCTCGATGTAGCGCCAACCTTTTATCCAACTCTAAGATCAGACAAACCTACATATCACCCCTCATTGTACTGACTTCCATGTGCCTATCCAACAGTAGCGTAAATGTCCCTAATGTATCTGACTCTACTACTGCTGCTGGGCAGTGCCTCAATGCACCCACCACTCTGTGTAAAGAACCTACTTCTGACATCTCCCCTAAATCTTCCTCCAATCATCTTAAAATTATGCCCCACCCCCCCATGACAGCCATTTCCACCCTGGAAAACATCTCTGGCTATCCACTCTATCTATGCCTCTCATCCCCTTGTACACCTCCAGAACATAGAACATTGCAGTGCAGTACAGACCCTTCAGCCCTCAATGTTTTGCCGACCTGTTGCGCCTCTCATCCTTCTTCGCTCCACTAAAAAAAAGCCCTAGCTCCCTCATCTTACTTCATAAGACATGCCCCCCAGTCCAAGCAGTATCCTGGTAAATCTCCTCTGCACATTCTCTAAAGCTTCCACATCCATCCTATAATGAGGCAACCAGAAATGAACACAATATTCCAAGTGTGTTCTGTTGAGGGCTTTATGGAGCTGCAGCATAACCTCGCAGGTCTTAACCTGTCTATATCCCTTTCAGACTCTTTATGTTATCCAAGTCATTAATATATATTGTATCTAGTATATAATTGTGCCCCAGCAGTGATCACTGTGGCACTCCACTAGTTAGAGCTTGCCATCTTAGAAATGCCATCCTTATTCTCAAATCTCTGTCTTCTATTAGTTAGCCAATTAGTTGGCATGTTGAGACTAGCAACATAGTTGTGGGTGTTGTTTTACTCCAGGATTTCAAAATGGGGTTTGAACAGCCCGTCAGTTTTTTTTAAGTAAATGAACGCGTGTCAACAGAAATGTTTGACAGTAGAGAAAAAAATTGCATCTTGTGTTGACTTTTTGTCAGTTTGAAATCTACACCACCACAAAGTAGGAAAGATGATTGTTTACACATCCTTTGATTTTTTTGGAGAAATTTCAGGACAAAGTTTCATGGCATTTAATTCTCGAGTTGTGCAATTTAACACTTGTGCCTGGAAAACCTATCAGGCAGATCTCATTCTGACATGTTCAGTAGTATCATCAGCTGGGGTCAAATGTTCAATTCCAACTATTCTGGTGACATGATACAACCTACCTCTAGTTAGGTTTTTGTCCACTAGGAATATTCAGACATTTTATTCAGTTCACAAAGCAACAGATTCCTCAAAAAAATCTTAATGTCAGAGAATTCAAAGGAAAGACAAAAATGGCTCTAAAAATCTCTGGTCAGCAATCAAAATTCAAACTGGATGTCAGTTTTGACATCACTGAAGGGGTTTAGAATTTCCAGTACTTCGGAAACCGTGAGGCAATTCATGTCTGAAACTATCTTTCAAATAGGCAATCACATTTCTGCATATTTAAAAGCTGATTTTTTTTAAAAAGTGGTATTGATGAAAGGATAGCATGTTGGGAGAAATCACTACTCTTATCTATATTATACAACCTAAAATATGTAAAATATGCCAATTAATACCTGTAGCCTCATTATAATAGACATTAATTCTCTCCAGTTGGAGATCACTGTCTCCATGGTAGGTTCCGGTAGGATCGATGCCATGCTCATCACTGATAACTTCCCAGAACTAAAAAGAGTATAAAGTCAATATTAAAAATATATTAATTAGTTCAATGTATTTAAGAGAACTAACTTTAGTATGCATGGATATTATCATTATCACCGATCTCTGGAGAATTTTGCTCCTTTATTGTGGTTTACTTTTCTCACCAGCCCATTTGAACAAATGAAACAATACCTATGCTGAGCTCTTTAAATAAAAAGGAATCAAATACAGGTTCAAGATGAAAAGGATGACACAGGAAGATTGAGGCCTGAATAGTGAACTTTTTTAAGGAACAGCTAAATAGGAACACAGCAAGGATGGTATGCTGAAACAGATGAAATGAACTGAAAGACTTTCTTCAGTCAAACCTATTTCATAATGTGTTTCAATAAGCAATATAACAATTGTCCCAACTTTATAGTAACCAGGAAACCAGTAGGGAGAAACCTCTCCATGGATCAAATTAGTAAATTTCACTTGCATATTTAGGAATGTTTTCCCTCCCTTACTAACAATAACCTGCCTGTTGGTGCTCAGTTTGCAGCCCATTAAAACCACAATGCAACTGTGGACAAAGAGCATTGGGGGACTGGTGTTGTATACAGCATTATGAAATGTGGCTGTGATTATTGGAAGCCAATTATTTCAGAGCCAGGCAGTCACTGATGAGTTCTTGAGAACAGCATCCTGTGTCCAAGTACTTACAGCTGCTTCCTTTCTGACCTGATGATGGTTGTTAATAGTGTACAATGTTCGAACCCAACTGTGATATGCAATTCTTCAGAGATCAAAATAGTACATTCCTAAATGCACCAAGACCTGGACAAACATCCAAACTGGGAATGTTAAGTGGCAAAGTAATATTTGCATCAGACATTAACCATTTCCAGCAAGAGTCTAATCATCTACCAATGACATTCCCACTCCCTTTATCGTAATCTTTGGACCAGATGCTTTGACCAGAAACTGTAACTACAAATACAAATTAGATGTCTAATATTCATCATTGGTCTGTCGCAATACTGTTGCAATATTATTCAAAAGATGTTTCCCATCCAATCTAATTTTGGGGATAGGATGGTTACATCACATGAACTGCAGAAGTTTAAGGTAACAACTCACCAATACCTACTCAAGAGCAATTAGTGGTGGGCAATAATTGCTGATTAATTTTCCAATGAGACCATGCGCAATCCACGTAGCTACTCTTAATTCAATCCCCTCAATAATTCTAGTTGTTCTCTTCCATACCCATTTAATTACTGTGAAATTCTACTAAACTAAAGCTGTATACTTTATTGCAGGCATGTCTGCCAAATATTTATGAATTGCTTTATTCCATTGTTTTGGTAACTTTTGTCAGTCTTGGGCCCCAGTATTTTCTTTCCATTCAACAACTGGGCCCTTTCTCAAACACTTGCATTTCTCTACAGTTTTCACCTGCCAAGGAGTTTCAAATTCTCCTTTTGTTTAGCTTTACAGTTTATCACTTTCATTAGCTCTGTAAAATTTGCAAATGTATCCATTGTTTGTGACCCCAAAATACTCCAGAAAAGTTAAATAAGAGGCCAAATTAGATAAGTCTGTGGGAAAACACTAGATCAGAACAATTGCTCTACTACTAACCTCTGGGCTCCATTCATCAACAAATTATGTATTCATTATAAAATATTTGTGCTGAACTGCTTTATTTTAAGTTGCATCCTTTCCAGAGGAACTATATATAAAAGTTTGGCAAAATCCAAGTACAGTATCTGGCATTCTACCAAACAGAATTTCTGATATTCTCCTAATTTGAATCATCACTTCACTTAGAAGCTATCCAGAACCCAAAGATGTCCCATATCACCTTGGTGTTACTCCACAAGCTCATGACAGAAGTGATGGTAATCCTTCTTGATGGTAGCCACCACTGTAATTTTTAATTTTCCCAATATGTGAATTCTAAAGTTTCGCCTGTCATTATTAACATCAACTAAATCAGAGAAAAAAGTTGTAATAGAAACATAAAAGGTGGCTCGGTGGTTAGCTCTGCTGCCGCACAATGCCAGGACTTATGTTTGATTCCAGCCTTAGGCAACTGTCTGTCTGGAGTTTGTACATTCTCCCCAAGTCTGCATGGGTTTTCTCCAGATAATCCAAAAAACTGCAGGTTAGGTGGATTGGCCATACTATGTCGCCCATAGTGTCCAGGGATATGCAGGCTAGGTGGATTAGCCATGGGAAAAGTGGGATTACAGGGATAGGATAGGGGTGTTGGTATGGGTGGAATGCTCTTTGGATGTCAGTATGGACTCAATGGGCTGAATGGCCTGCTTCCACACTGTAGGGATTCTATGATATCTATGAAAAGACAGAAGTAGGAGTAGGCCTTGAGCTGAATACCCAAATTCTTCCCCCACTCCATCCATTGATCCCTTTAGCCACAAGAGCCACATATCCTTCCTTCCTTGAGATGAGAAATGTAAAAGAATTGTGGCTCTTTGAAAAAAAGGTAGAAGGCAAATTGGATCAAGAACCTCAGTAGTTTATTCAAGAAATCTTCCAGGGCTTGTATTCCTCCTTTGACCTGTTCAGGGACAGTTGTAGGAGATGCTGAGGATTAGTTCCTCTTGAGTACTTGTAAGTTGTCATTACTTTATGTTTTCATGTACTATTGAAACTTAGAAGAAAATGAAAATTTTCTTCACTTCCTGTATACCTGCATATCATTTTATATTTCATTCTTTTGAAGATCATCCTAAAAGTATTGTGCTGTATTCCATTGATAAATGTAACTTTTAACTAGCATTCTTGATTAATCAGCAGAATCTATTTCCCACATAAATATTTCACTATATGGAACATCTCTACTGCCTTATGCTTATTGAGCTCCCATGTTCACCCGAAAACAAAAGCTAGATTGACAAGGTAGGCCCTTAATTCTGGATCAGTGGTGCTGGAAGAGCACAGCAATTCAGGCAGCATCCGAGGACAGGCAAAATCGACGTTTCGGGCAAAAGCCCTTCATCAGGGCCCTTAAGCACACGTATACTTTTATTTCCAACAAGATGCATCACAATTTTATCTTTAGGTTGGATCAAACTATAGACAGTAGTTGCCCAGGTCACTTGGCTAATTTTCTTTCCACAGCCACTTTTACCTTTGCCAGTATTCAGTAATTTCTGAAATATTTGTACCAGAGTTCCTGCAATCTCATTCCTTAATTATCTAGCTCATACTCACTGGAAGGTTTGAAACAGATGTGCAAATGAGGTGGTGGCAATGTGAAGAGTGTCACAACTTATCTCAGAGATACATGATGGTTCATTTTCCAGGTCTAAATAAGTTGTCTGTTTCCCCAAGTAATAAATTTAATACAAATTTATAAATACTATGTTGACGCTCATCTTAGCTGCTGGGCAGGTGTTTTGGTATTGAATCAATTTTAATTTTCTACCATTGACTTTAAGTGCTTATATTTGCATCTTTATGAGTTGCTTAGTAATTCCAATCCCAGATAACAAAGGAAGATCAAACAGCTAGTGCAAGGGTCTACAAGACTCCACCTCACTTTTTAACCAAGCATTTCTATGCCAGTAGAACAAAGCTTCTCACTGTACTTGGTATGAAACACAGTATGTTTCCTCATTAATGCCAGAGTCAATGTTGCCATTGAACATCTATAGAGCACCAGAGTAGGATGGGGAGTAGAGGATGGAAAGCAGCCAGGTTTTGTAGGCTATATCTGTACCAGTGACATGGTTGAAAAGAGGGTTAAGATCCTGCAGCAAGATTTCAAAGAGTTAGAAAGAAAACTAAAAATTAGGACCACAAAGGTAATTCTCTAGGAAAAAAAACCAGAAATTGTTGGTGAAACTTAGGAGGCCTGCAGCATTGTGACAAGAAAACAGTTAATATTTCGAGTCTGGTGACTCAACAGAACTGCTTTCCTACCAAAGGTGCTGCCAGACCTGCTAAGTTTTACCAGCATTTTCTGTTTTTAGTTCAGATCTTCAGCATCCACAGTTCTTTAGTTCAGTTCTCTCCAGATTATGCCAGTGCCAGGCACTGGTGAGTGCATAAATAAGAGACTGTAACAGTTGATGCATGAGAGCAGAGATGGTATGAAAGGGAGGGGCTCAGATTCCAAGCAGCTGATGACCAGTGCAGTTATACATTAATGATTTGGACAAAGGAACTGAGAGCACTATTGATGAATTTGCAGATGTCACAAAGATAGGTGGAGTGGTCAGGCAGTGTTGAGGAAGTGGGAGGCTGAAGGACTAGGATAGGCTTGGAGAGCAGGAAAATAATTTGCAGATGGAATATAATGTGGGGAACTGAGAGTGTCGGAGAAATTTGCCCAATAAAGTAGAGACCACACAAACCAGATCGGGTGAAATTGACATGCTGTTTATTACAAGTGATACAGCTGGAGGAGAAATTAACTAGGCAGACACAGAAGAGAGAGAGAGAGAACCTGCACAGTTACTGCCTTTGCTGTTTGTGAATTCATGTGTCGTTGGACATCGGAGTGCATCTGGGAAAATTAACAAACAGTGAAATCCACAACTCATCTTGGAGGAACCGGTTTGGGCGAAGTTCACAACATAGAATCAGATGAGTTAATTGTTGTTTTAAGTCTGTCCAAGAGAAAGGCTGTATTAGTGAGTACAGTGGGTTCTTTCTTGATTTTATGTTTTTGGAGATAAGTCTCTTGATTAAACTTAAAATATAAGCCATAGCTATTAATTTAACCTGATGCAGTGTTTTGTAGAGGAATAAGATGGT
>NC_057739.1:3184645-3194323 GCF_004010195.1 Chiloscyllium plagiosum
AAAGATTTACAAGGATGTTGCCAGGGTTGGAGGATTTGAGGAGAAAGTGAGGTCTGCAGATGCTGGAGATCAGAGCTGAAAATGTGTTGCTGGAAAAGCGCAGCAGGTCGGGCAGCATCCAGGGAACAGGAGAATCGACGTTTCAACAGGAGAATCGACGTTTCAATCGACGGAGGATTTGAGCTATAGGGAGAGGCTGAACAGGCTGGGACTGTTTTCCCTGGAGCGTCGGAGGCTGAGGGGTGACGTTATAGAGGTTTACAAAATTATGAGGGGCATGGATAGGATAAATAGACAAAGTCTTTTCCCTGGGATCGGAGAGTCCAGAACTATAGGGCATAGGTTTAGGGTGAGAGGGGAAAGATATAAAAGAGACCTAAGGGCAGCTTTTTCACGCAGAGGATGGTACGTGTATGGAATGAGCTGCCAGAGGATGTGGTAGAGGCTGGAACAATTGCGCATTTAAGAGGCTGGAACAATTGCGCATTTAAGAGGGTATATGAATAGGAAGGGTTTGGAGGGATATGGGCCGGGTGCTGGCAGGTGGGACTAGATTGGGTTGGGATATCTATTCGGCATGGTCAGGTTGGACCGGAGGGTCTGTTTCCATGCTGTACATCTCTATGACTCTAGAACTGACAGTATGCATAGGTAGATCAGAATTTCTCTTGCTCGAGCTGAGGAAGAAGCCAGTTTTTATAATAATCAAGTACAATGAGGCTAATTAGAAATTGGGAAAATGTAATCTATCTTGAAATGGAGTAATCTAGTTACAATGATGCTAATGGGAAAACAGTTATTGGAGGAATGTCCTAATTCTCTATACAAAGCAACATCCTGACAGTATCGATGGGTTCAGAGCTTCCATTCCTCTTTGCAGGTTGGTGCTAATGTCTCTTCTGAAGTGGTGAAGTGATTCCATTGTCTTGCTCTGGGAGTAGTGGTGCCCCTCTGTCTGACCTGTTCGCTGTGTGGCTTTGATATTGCTGGGTTGTGAAACTGCCCTCAGGGCTTTGGGATAGTTATGATGCTCTGTTACTGTTAGTGGGTGCTTGAAGTGTATTCCCTTGTCTGCAAATGCTGTCTAGTTTCGCTTGTCAGCCTGCTTGCTCCCTGCTGAGGCATGCTGGATGTTTTGGTACAGTATGGCCAATTTTGCTTTTGTAGGCCTATTATGGGTTGGCAGGGTGGCAGATCTTTTCCCACAGTGAGGTTATAAACTTTGATTTTGATTTACTATAGTCTCAGGTACATTAAAAAGGTTTGAGGAGAAAGTGAGGTCTGCAGATGCTGGAGATCAGAGCTGAAAATGTGTTGCTGGAAGAGCGCAGCAGGTCTGGCAGCATCCAGGGAACAGGAGAATCGACGTTTCGGGCATAAGCCCTTCTTCAGGAATCCTTCCTCCTGAAGAAGGGCTTATGCCCGAAACGTTGATTCTCCTGTTCCCTGGATGCTGCCTGACCTGCTGCGCTCTTCCAGCAACACATTTTCAGCATTAAAAAGGTTTGTTTGTGAGCAGTACAGGCAGATCAGTGAGCAAGGGCATACAGATCATAAGACAGGGTGAAGCATACAGATTACACTGCACAGAAGCTGTGTAAAGCAAGATCAATATTAACAAGATTAACATTATTTGAAGTTAGACAGTCAATTCATCAGACATTAGTGAACCAGGTGGGTTTTTCTGACAATTGACAATGGTCATATTAGACCCTTAATTAAATTCAAAGTCTACCATCAGCCATGGTGGGGTTTGAACCAGGGTCCCTAGAATATTAGCCAAGTTTCTTGATTAGTCGTCTACCAATAATACCACTAGGCCATTGCCTCCCCTACTGGTAAGGTGATCAAAGGTTACATAGAGAAAACAGGAAAATGGGGTTGATAAACAGATCAACCATGACTGAAAGGTGGAGCAGATGCAATAGGCTGATTGGCCTAATTCTGCTGCTTTTTTCTCATGGTCTGCCAGACCTGCTGTGTTTCTTATCATTCTTGGCAGTTGTTTCAGATTTCCAGTGTCTGCAGTATTTTGTTTTTATTAAACTGGAGTCAAAGATCGGCAGAAAAGTTTGTAACAGAATAATGGACTGCTTTTAGAAAAAGTGATTCAGGTACAGTCAAGGTACGTTATCACAAGAGGGCAAGATAGACCAACACAAGATCAGAGCTCTTGAATGGTACACAACAGAAAAAGCTGAAACAGATGAAGGTTACATAAAAGTGTTTCCAGATTTTAATCTGAAAACAAGGCTGGATACAGAATGTTCAACAGAGAAGTGAAAAAGGAAATGGGCTATATATACTTACTGGATTAGCCAGTAATGCCCACATCGCCTGAATGAATAAAAAAGAATGACTTGGCAAATGTATATTCTCTTCCCTCATCCAAGTTTGCAGATGACACACAAATATAGATGTGAAGGCAAGTAGCAAGGATGACACAATGAGTCAGAGGGAATATAGACAGGTTCAGTGAGTAGGCAACAATTTGGCAAATACAATATAATGCAAGAAAATGTGAGGAAATGTGTTTTGGCAGGAACAAAAGAGCTGAATATTAATTTAAATAAGGCCCTCCACAATCACCTGATGAAGGAGTGGTGCTCCGAAAGCTAGTGCTTCCAAATAGTGTGATTTTTAACTTTAAATAAGGAAAGACTGCAGAATGTCGCAGCACCAAGGGATTTGGAGGTTCTAGTACCTGAATCATAAAAAGCTAGCATCTCAATTCAGTGGGTAATAGGGAGGGTTTTATGTCAAAGGGAATGGAGTATATAAACAAGGAATTCTGGTTAAAACTATACAAGGCCCCAGTCATTCCTGAAGAAGGGCCTGTGCCCGAAACGTCGAATCTCCTGTTCCCTGGATGCTGCCTGACCTGCTGTGCTGTTCCAGCAATAAAGTTTCAACTTTGATCTCCAGCATCTGCAGACTCACTTTCTCCCCAGTCAGATCAGAGCTGGAATAATATGAGTAGTTTTGATCATCTTATCTCAGGGAAGATACATTGATATTGGAGGCAACCCAGAGAAGGTTCACTAGATTGATCCCAGATATGGATAAATTTTCTTTTGAAGATGGGTTGAGTACCTTGGGCTTGTGCTTATTAAAGTTTAGAAGAATGTTTGGAAACTTCATTGAAACAGATGAGATTCGTTCGCAGTTGATGCAGAGAGGTTGTTTCCCCTTGTGGGAGCGTTCATGACCAAACAGCATAAAGTCAGAATAAGTAGTTATCCATTTAAGCCTGATGAGGAGGATTTTATTTCTGAGGGTAGTGAACCTGTGAAATCATTTACTTAGACAGAGCAGACCCTATGGGCTGAAGGCCTCCTTCTGGTCCAATGTCATGTGATCTATCTTCATGTGTAATAAAAACTGACCTGGTAATCTCTTTGCGCACACCCAGAATTGCAATAACAGCAGCAAATTAAGTGATTGATTCATCTCATTTTGGTTCAGTGGATCATTTTAAACTTGCCAAACATTAACCATGGAACGCCACCGGCATTAGTATTGGAGTGAGGTTAAACTTTATAATCTATATAAATGACTCAGATGAAGAGACTAATGGTATTTAGTTGGATTTGGTTATAATCCAAATATAGATAAGGAAGTGAGGTATGAGAAAGATTTAAAGAGTCTGCAAAGGGATGGAGACAGATGAAGTGGGTGAGCAAAAGCTTTAGGAGTATAAACTGGGAAAATTAAAGGTTGTCTTTTTTTGGAGGAATACTAAAGCAGAATATTATTTAAATGGAAAGCGTGTGCAGAATACTGCAATTCAGAGAATGCCCCTGTGCACAAATCAAAGTAATGGGGAAAAAAAATTGAATCCTTTAGTAGTCCTTATTGCAAAGAGATTGAATATAAAAGTAGACAGGTTTTCCTACAACTGTGCAGGCTACTGGTGAGTACCACACTTGGAGTAATGCGTACACTTTTAGTCTCCTTGCTTAAGTAAAGAAATAATTGCATTGAAAACAGCTTCTGAAAATTTTCACTAGTCCGATTCTTGGATCTAGAGTTTGCCTTGTAAGGAAAGAGCAACAGATCCGATCTAGACATTGGGAATTTTGAAGGCTGAGCTGTGAAACATAATATTTTGAAGAAGTTCATAAGCTAGATGCTAAAAGGATATTTCCCTTCATGGAGGAATCTAGAATGGGAAGGGTACAGTTTAAGAATGTATAAAAAATTGATTCCAAAAAATTTCTTCTCGCGGGTGCATTGATTTTTGCAATTTTCTGCACCAGCAAGCAGTGGAAGCTGTGCTATTGTTCAAATATATTTAGACTTTTAATCGCTATCTGATTCACTGTGATCTAATTGACTCAACAGGCATAATTTTGATTAGATTAGATTCCCTACAGTGTGGAAACAGGCCCTTCGACCCAACAAGCCCACACCGACCCTCCGAAGAGCAACCCACCCAGACCCATTCCCCTACGTTTACCCCTTCACCTAATACTACGGGGAATTTAGCACGGCCAATTCACCTAACCTGCACATTTTTGGACTGTGTGAGAAAACCAGAGCACCCGGAGGAAACCCATACAGACACTGGCAGAACGTGCGAACTCCACACAGACAGTTGCCCGAGGTGGGAATTGAACCCGGGTCTCTGGTGCTGTGAGGTAGCAGTGCTAACCACTATGCCACCCATGACATACTCCTGCTCCATTTCTTATGATATTCTGATGTAGAATGTTGGCACATTTCCACGACATTGTTTGGAGGTTCAGTCATCCCAGGAAAAGACAACAGATAATCCTCCTGGTCACCTAAAACACCAGGAGGTTGAAGTGCATGAGAAAAGTAAACAGACGTTTGAGGTATGCCAACAGCCACACAGGAAGTGACATCCTCCCGAAGGTCTTACCCACTAATTGATGTATATGATTGTAAATATTGTGAAGGTCTTCATTGTAGAAACCTCGGATGTGAAGAGGGAAGAATATTGTATGTGTAAGTTTGGTGGACTATCATTTCATGAGTCCGATTGTGTGACATAATGATGACATTGTTAGTCGCTTGGGCAAACACTTCCTGAACCTTACCACCTATAGAGTGAGCAACTCTATAATAAAAGGTTCATCTTAGGACTCAACAGACTCATACGCTTGAATATTTAGTTCCCAGCTTTGACCTTATTGTACAACGGAATATTTCTCAGTGTCATACATATGTAACTCTTTCTGCTCTAACTTACATAAAACAAGTCCTCTATGCTCAGATACTGATGGTGGACAGAAGTTCCCTTTAGTCTGATCCGATAGTAACTAGATTGTTATTTTGTTCTTAATTCCAGAAATGTAGTTTTTCTGCATGAAATTATTTTAACATTTTAGACATCTTGATTGGATCACTTCTCAATCACCAATACTCCAGGGATTTTACATTTATGAAACCTGTCCACATAATTTAACCCTCTAAACTACATCATCATCCTAATGAAGTTGCTGTGCATCCTAATGCCAATGTGTGTTCTTCCTTAGGTCCCTACTCCAAAGTTGGGTATAGTAACTGACAAAGATACTGAAGAATTAACTAATATTACACCTGCTTTCTATTCCAGCCCTTTTGAGGTAATGGCTAATCCTCCATTGTTTTGATTGCTTTCTGTTCCTGTCTAAATTGCTAAAAGGATCCAGGAAGTTGAGCTTTTAATGTTGAACTCATCAAAACTAGGATGCAAAAAACAGACTTGAAAAAGGGACACCATTTATCTAGCATGAGAACAGGATGCTGCTTGGTAGGGCTATCACTGGCATTGGGATGCAGCTAGAACAGTCAATCTTAATTCTCAGACCAGGCAGGCAGATCCTGGTTGGTCAAGGTGTTGCCATGGGAATGCAGCAGAAACTGGCCTTTTCCATGCCCCCTTTTCTGAAAAAGATGCAATATATATCCAAATTCCTTTTGTCTACATTATACAGGGTCCTGAGTGTTCAGACATGGAACTTCTGGCACAAGCAAATTCATCACACTTCAATCCCAACTAATGATCTCATATACTGACTTTTAACGAGGTATACTTAGGACTCTAAAATCATCATCTCCACATTGTCATAGTGAATGAATTAGAAGATACTCAGAGATTTTTCTTTTTGGATTCAAATGAATGATCTCACAGTTGTCCAGGTTTGGCCATATTTAATCTGTCCCTTTCCCTTAGCAATTTCATTTTTGCATTTGCAAATTCGGAAATACAGCCATTTCTTTATCAAAATCTATTAATAAAGGATGAAAAACTGAGAAGTGAGTACAGATCCCTGGGGACCACTTGTCATTCAGAGTTACTATCCTTCATTCCTACTCCCCAATCTCCTAAATAATTTCCAACCAAGTCAAAAGGTTCCCTCCAATTCTGTGTTCCCTCTATTGCCATACACGTGAAATGGAATATTATCAAATATCTGTTTGCAAGTCCATATTGAAACAATATTCATAAGCACATCCTTATTGACTTTAGAAGAATTTGTACTGAGCAGGCTCTCAGAAAAAGAATATGATCTCATAAACTGTTTTTAGTGTGATGATTTAGCCATCACGGAGAATTCCCTAACGTCTCTTAGAAATTGAGACATAGATATCTTTGGAATATCTCTTCCAAAATGAAAGGAATAGGAATGGTTTTTGGTATATCCTTATCATTAAGTACAGATTTACTATGCAGTTCAGGAAGAATTTTCTCATATCTTTTGGATGAGTGTCAACCCTATCTAACCCCCTAATCATCTTGTACACCTCAATCAAGTCACCCCTAAACCTTCTTTTCTCTAATGAAAACAGCAAGATCAGGAAGTTTGCAGTTCAGAACTATGCAGTTCAGGAAGAATTTTCTCATATCTTTTGGATGTTCAGCACTTTAATCTTCTAGGAAACTGGAGAAGGCAAAACTAAATGTTCATAATCAACACCTGATTTTGCTCCTCATATTTTCAGGAAAAGGGGAAATGAACATTTCACTCAGGAAAACTGAACTAACAGCTCTGCAACCAATAATAGCACACAGCTCATCCTCGTACCCTTAATAACATATTTTACATAGTGAATAGATCTGTTATTTGCGGAACTGATCAACCAAGGCTGTAATTGTACTCACAATCGAAATACCACCACCTTTCAAATAAAAATCTTGCATCTTGAACACTTCCCACAAGATCAGTAAGTTCCTCTTCCCCAGGGATGAACACATTTCCATTATTATAATTGGCAAGTGTGTTCAAACACAGAACTTTGAATCCCTTTTGAGGAATCTTGTTGGCAAAACATGACCCTTTTTTGTCTTGCATTTATCAGGAGTCACACAAGAAAGCCCAATTTCAAATAATCACCATTTATACCACATGAGACATGGTGCTATTGATTGATCAAGATGCCACCATGGAGAAAGCTCCCCAGACTCCCATGTTAAAAAAATACATTGACCAGGCTTAAACATATTCTTTCAGATAGGACAGGTTCCTGTGAATGAAAGTACGGTACTTCTGGCAATGTATCACTTGTTTAATATTTTGCCTAAAATTATGCACTAACAAAAAAGACATTGAAGTTGTCAGAAATCACTATTCCAGCTAAAACAAACTCCTCCACAAATTCCAATAGTCTCATCCAGACAAAAAACCCAACTCTCTGAATTCAACTCCAAAATGCCACTGTGTTCCCTAACCCCTCACAATACCCCTGCCACTGCTAATCAACACAAATACTTACACTCTCACTTAATTAAATTTAAAGAATTGTAAATGGATAATGCACCTCGCACATTAAAAAGGCAGACTTCTAGCTCAGCACATTATTATACTCAGCCAAATCCTAACACTTCAGTTTCATTCTGGAGAGTAAAGCTATCCCATGGCTCATATTCAAACCTCCTACCTCTGCACTAAGTGTAAAGTGATTACAAATGTTATAAAGCATTTGAGACCATATTTAGAGGTATCATTATCACTATCTTCCCACCAATCTAGCATTCACTTCTGCCATGCTGCAGCTTAGAATCAGTCATCACTGCAGAGTAACCCATTCAGCACATCAAGACCGTGCCAAATCTCTGCAGCAATCCAGTCAGTCCCATTCCTTTATGTCCCTAGCTATGCACGTTTAATCATTGCCTCAATTTCCACTATCCTCATCAGCAGAAAGTTCAAAGCCATCCCCATTCACTTCATAGAAACTTTTACCTCACTTTCCATCTTGTGCTTTAAATCTTAATTCTAAGTTTCCTTCGTCCACACACCATCAGCTACTTGGAATAATTTTTTAAAAATCTATTTTATCAAATCTCTCATAATGTTGAACACCTTTATAAATTAATCTCCCCTCGATCTCTTTTGCTGTAAGGCAAATAAGGAGAAAGTGAGGACTGCAGATGCTGGAGGAGCCCTTCCTGAAGAAGGGCTCATGTCCGAAACGTCGATTCTCCTGCTTCTTGGATGCTGCCTGACCTGCTGCGCTTTTCCAGCAACACATTTTCAGCTGTAAGGCAAATAACCCAAGCTTCTCTAATAATCTCATTGCTAACATTCCTAATCTCTGAAACTATTCTGGTAAATCTCTTCTGCACCCATTCAGGGGTTTCGCTCCTATTTTTCCATCTATTCTCTCCAAGCCCAACTGTTCAATGATGCTCAATCTTATTTCTCCAGCCAAGGTGCTACTTCCTTATTTATTTACAATAGCCCTTCAGTATATGATCAGACTCATTTTTGTACTTCACCCCCATTCTAGTATGTAGATCAACAGAATTGTTTCACTATGGCACGGTGGCTCAGTGGTTAGCACCAGAGTCCCAAGTTCGATTCCAGCCTCAGGCGACTGTCTGTGTGGAGTTTGCACATTCTCCCTGTGTCTGCGTCGGTTTCCTCTGGGTGCTCTGGTTTCCTCCCACAGTCCAAAGATGTGCAGATCAGGTAAATTGGCCAGGCTAAATTGCCCATAGTGTTAGGTGCATTAGTCAGAGGGAAATGGGTCTGAATGGGTTACTCTTCGGAGGGTCGGTGTGGACCGGTTGGGCCAAAGGGCCTGTTTCCACACTGTAGGGAATCTAATCTACATTGCTCAACAAAATCAATGTATCTCCAGAAAATGTTTATCTTTTCAACCTAGAAAGTTGGCTCTCCATCTACATGTTGTCCTTCAGGTGGCATCTTCCACATGGAAAGCACAATTTTCTTTAAGAAGTATGCTGCCAGCTTACGGTGCTGTCTGGATCTCAGACTTCACATCATTAAAGAACCTCCTAAACATTGTTTTTTTGTCATTAGCAGAAATTTCACTTCCATGGCATACATCTTCATGCCTGTCCTGCATATGAGTAGAGCTAAACCATGCAGGCGTATTTATTGCAAAGTGATACTGACTCAACCATATCAATCTATGAGAAAGTGAGGACTGCAGATGCTGGAGATCAGAGCTGAAAAATGTGTTGCTGGAGAAGCGCAGCAGGTCAGGCAGCATCCAAGGACCAGGAGAATCGACGTTTCGGGCATAAGCCCTTCTTCAGGAATGAGGAGGGTGTGCCAAGCAGGCTAAGATAAAAGGTAGGGAGGAGGGACTTGGGGGAGGGGCGTGGGAATGCGATAGGTGGAAGGAGGTTAAGGTGAGGGTGATAGGCTGGAGAGGGAGTGGGGGCGGAGAGGTCGGGAAGAAGATTGCAGGTCAAGAAGG
>NC_057739.1:3194834-3258200 GCF_004010195.1 Chiloscyllium plagiosum
CACCCTCCTCATTCCTGAAGGGCTTATGCCCAAAACGTCGATTCTTCTGCTCCTTGGATGCTGCCTGACCTGCTGCACTTTTCCAGTAACACATTTTTCAGCTCAACCATATCGATCACCAAGATCTCTTACTCAGAAAGCTCATGTGTCTCTACGTAACCCACATCCAGCTTTCTCAATGTCATCTTTCTTGGCCCTCTATCTTTCAGAAATCCAGATTGTTCAAAACCCCGCTTCCCATATCTTGTCTTGCACAATCAATAATTCTTCCCAATTTGCACTGGTTTACTCTTCCATTATTTTATTTGGTTTTCTTCCTTCTATCCCTTTATTTGCTTTCCTCTTTATCCTCTTGAACCTGTCTTGTGTCCTTTGATTTATCCCTCTCAGGTACTCTACCCTCTCAAAATCCTATAGCATCCCTCCTTCCTCTTCTACAATGATGAAATTTTGAAATTGAGTTGTTGCTAAACCAGAAGTCATGTAGATCAGTGAGCCCAGGGACAGCAACACAGGAGTAGCAGTAGGCCATTCAGCCAACCAAGCCTGCTCTGCCATTCAGTTAGATCAGAGGAGAAAGTGAGGACCGCAGATGCTGGAGAGACAGAGTCAAAATGGTGGTGTTGGAAAAGCACAGCAGGTCGGGCAGTATCCGAGGAGCAGGAGAGTCAATGTTTCAGGCAAAAGCCTTTCATCGGGAATGTGGAAGGGGAAAAGAGATGGGAGATAAATGGAGGGGGAGTGGTGGGAAGGGAGTAGGTGGAAATGGGTTAGGGGTCATTTGTGAGGGGCTGGTGGGGAGAATGGAGCAGATAGGTGGGAAGGGACTTGGACAGTTCAAGAGGTCAGTGTCTAATTGGAGGAGTAGATCAGAGATAAGGTGGGGGAGTGGGGTGGGTGAAATTTGGAAACTTATGATGTCGATATTGATACCATGAAGTTGAGGGGTACCAAGGCAGAACATGAGGCATTCTTCCTTCAGTTGGCAGATGGCTTATCATCTACCCCAACGTCCCTTTTCTGTGTTATCCCTTATCTTTTTATTCATTCACAAGATGGGGCATCAATGTCGCAGCAAGTGTTTCTTGCCAATGAAATAATTGTGGTGGTAAGGTGCCTTCTTGAACCACAGTATTTCACATTATTGTTCTACCTATAGTGCTGTTAATGAGGAGGTTTCAGGATACTTACCCAGGGACATTGAGGACAGAGATGTATTTCCAGGTCAGGATGTTATGTGGCTTGGAACAAAATCTTTAGGTATGGTGTTCCCATGTATCTGCTGCCCTTAATTCTTTATATCTCTAATCTTGAAATATTGATTTCTTGTAAACACGTTCAGTGATTGATTCCACAAACCTTGGGGATAGCAAATTCCAAGGATTCACCACCCTCAGTGAAGAAATTTCTCCTCATCCCAGTATTAGAATAATTTGCCACTTATCCTTAGATTGTCTTTTGGTTCTAGTCACCAGCCATATCCTACCCCCATCCATCTTGTTACAGCCTGCAAGACGTTAGTATGCCAGAACAATTGAAATTCTAGGAATACAGAGCGAGACACCTCAACCTCTACTCAGAAAACAACAGTCTGTTCTCGTATAACGCAGTAGTTGTGTTCTCGAGCAACCTCGTGTTATAGAAAATCACGCAATAGAAATAACAGGGCCTATGGGAAAAACAGTTTTGGTGGGTCAACCCCTAACCATATCAGTAAAAATCAAACCAAAAATAGTAGTTAGCCAAACACAAATGATAGCACAGTCTAAGTAAATATTAATAGCATATATTTTAATGAAATAATATTAAATTTATTGTAAGGGTTTAAGGGGTTTGAGTTTGTTACAGTACTGTATTAAGACAGGGGCTGAGGGTTATCATCATTACTTTCAGGTGCAGTTCTGGATTCAGGGTTATGACAAAAGAAAATATTTAGTGCAGAGGTGGATGGCTGTGGTTTACTGTCCTCAAGACTGTTTCTTGCAGGTTGGCTTAAAAAAAGGGAACCAGTGTTTGCTGCTTTGCATCTTTCTTCTTTCATGAAGAAGCTGGTCATAGGGTGTAAGACATTCTGCCAGGAACTGCTATCCTGCTGCACTCTTCATTGTCTTCTAAGAGCTGCAACTGCTTCTCAACTTCCCTCAAGATAAAAGACAAACAGAAGTGGAAATTTCTCGTGGTGCTGCATCCTGGCCTACTTCATCTTCATCTTGAGCTTCAATTCCCCCTGCAGCAACAAGTTGTTGTAGATCAGTCTCAACTTGTACAAATCCAGCTTGCTTTGCAACAGTGACACAATGTTCTTTGATTGTTGGAAGCTCCTCTGATGGTTCAACGCCTTTAAAATCATGAAGAAAATCTGGGAGAAGCTTCCACCAAATTGCATGCAAGTAGGCCTTACTGACATCATCCCAGGCCGCCTCAATGACGTTAATGGCATTCTTAATGTTAGAGCTCTTCCAAAATTGAAGAACACTGTTCTCATTAGCTCCCTCAGTAGCTGCAATCAACTTCCTGACTGTGCGCCTTAAATAATAAGCTTTAAAAGCTGCTATTGCATCCTGGTACATGGGTTGAATGAGAGAGGTTGTGTTCGGAGGTAGAAATAGCACTTTGATGTTTTCAGGAAGTTCACCAATGGTGGGAGGATGGCTTGGTGCATTGTCCAGAATGAGGAGAATCTTGAAACACAGACATTTCCTCCTGCAACAATTTCTAAACATATCCTCAAAAACATCAACAATAAGGTCAGGAAGAATTTGCCCTGTCATCCAACCTCTTTTGCTTGACCTGAAGTAAACACCTTGAGTGGACTTAAGGTAACCAGGGATGGAATTGCATAATAGCCAGCAGGAGTTCAGTTTTAAAAAAATCATTCTCCAATTCACCAATCACGTTACAACCAAATTGCATTGACAAAACACGCATTATAGGAGAACAACCAGTACCACTGTCCCAGGGATCAGCTGGTGAACCTCCGTCACATTCCCTCTTTGCCAAATACCACTACTTAGGTAAGGAGATCAAAACTATACACAATACTCTCAATAGTTTCTCCAAGGTTCTCTACAGCTGCAGCAATATTTATTTTTGTCCTCAAATTCCTTCCAATGAAGGCCAATATACCATGCCTTTCTAATTGCTTGCTGCACTGCTCTTAGTGACTCATGTACAAGCTCACCAGGTCATTTTGGACACTAGCATTTACCACCTCTCATCATTTAAAATCTGCCTTGCATTTTTTCTAAAGTGAAAAACTTCACTTGTTCACATTACACTCCATCTGCCATGTTCTTGCCAATTTCCTTAGCCTGGCAATGACCATTTGTAACATCCTTGTATCTTCCTCACAACTCTCATTCCCACCTAGTTTTGTGTCATCAGCAAATTTGGAAATACTACATCTGGAACCTATATCCAAATCACTGAACAGCTGTGGCTCCAGCATTGATCCTTTAGGTAACAACCAGTTTCAGCCTGCAATCTTCACAATGACCTAGTTAATCTTACTCTGTTTTATGACAGTTAATTCTCAACCCATTCCAGTAGATTGTTGCAATCCTAGGTGTTCTAATGTTGGGTACACTAACCTCCCATGTTAAACCTTGTCAAAGCCTTCTGAAAATCCAAATCCATTAGCTCTCCTTCATCTCTCATGCAAGTATTATCCTCATAAGCTCAGACAGATTTATCAAACATCATTTCGCTTTCCTACATTCATGTTGACATTTCTATACTGTTGAGATGGTCTTTATTTTTCTTTTGGTTTGGAGTTGAGAGTTGCAGTTGAGAACTGAACTTTGAACAGCAACTCCTTTTTTAAAAAAAGGAAAATATAAAAGACAGGTTTGCTGTTGGGAATTGACCTGGAAAGATAATGCAGCTTAAGTACTGCTCTCAGAACACTACAGAGAGGCTAACACTAACATGTGGTTCATGCTCAAGGATTGGTAGCTGGTTGGATGTTGAATTGGTCAATCAAGAGAGGACTGTGCTGGCCAATCAACCACAGAGAATAATGAAAAACAAAGAAACCAAAAGGTGAACTGGTTTTAACAGGGATTTTGGGCAGGAGACAGTGTTACTTTTGAAATTGCACATCTTTTTTCTGGTTTTGCCCTTTCTAGATGTTCTCCAGTTATTCGAAATCCTGAGAGGAGAACCTCTGTCTTTAAAAAAAGGATGTCTCCAGAGGTCTGCAGAAGCTGTTTGCATTGACCGATGGCTTAAGAATTCAAGCAAGATGCAATCCTATGTGCCTATAAAATAACTCATTGGATTTCAAGAGGGTTTGGTACTCATCACTGAAATGGTTATTGATTTGGCAACGTGCAATTCTTTTTTAAAAATTTCTCTCTTAACCATGTCTATCAATCAGTGTGGGAGTGGGCTTTGGTGAACAAAGATGATTGGGTTTACATCATAGACATTTATTAGGTTGCCTTGTAGTTCATCTGCCTTCTGCTAAACCTGCATTTTTATCAATAAATTGTTAATTTTTGTTCAAGTTGTAAATTTGGTATCCAAGATCGTTTATTTGCAGAGTCTGATTAGGAACAATTGAATGTTTTAATTTCACTGCATTGTAAATCCAGTGTGAGTTTGATTTGTTCTGGTTTGCTATCCCTATGACGCAATGCTATTCCTGACATCAAACGGACAGATCTGTAGTTCCCCATTTTCTGTCTTGAGTTATATTTTGCTATTTTCTAGACTATAGGAAACTTTCAATCAATGGAATTTTTAAAAATGATAACCGCCAAGGTAGGTACCATCTCGATAGACATCACTTTCAATATTCTGGAAAGGTTTATCAGTCTTCAAACCAGTCATTTTTTTTTAAAGTGCTAACTCTTTATTCATATAACATTTTCCCTAGCATTTGTGGGAAGTTTCCTTTATCTTCCTTCATGGAGACAAAGTAATAGTGTAAATTTCTCCATTTCCCTATAATTAGGTGAAAGGGATTTAGCGTTAACTAGAAGCCCAGTAGTGGGATTTTGATTAATCTCACATTTATGGTGGGTAGAATAAGGGAGGCCAGATGTATACTGAAATCCAGAAACAATAAAAGGTCCTGATCTCACATTACTCTACTCTAACTGCCTCATGCATTCTTTGAGCACACCTTGCCATGAAACCCCATCTCCCACTATTCCCTCTAAAGTACTGACATCTAAGTTCTCTCTGTTCCCTCCCGGTTTTCCATATTAGGCAAGAGTAAATTTTCTCAAGTACTGCTCCACCTTTATAAATCTGCCACTATCACTCTTCCACTCCTGAATAAATTAATCTTTTACTCCACCATTCTTTATGAACTGTCATCCCATTTCCGAAGTTCCTGTGCTCTCCTTCCACATCCGACAGAAAATTACCTGTACTTCCACAAATGTCATTACTGTATCCATTGCACCCAATGTGGTCTCCTCTACATCGGGGAGACAGGATGCCAACTTGCGGATAGTTTCAGAGAACGTCTCTGGGACACCCGCACCAATCGATCCCGCCGCCCCATGGCTGAATACTTCAATTCCCCCTCCCACTCCACTAAAGACATGCAGGTCCTGGGCCTCCTCCATTGCCAAACCCTTACCACCCAAAGCCTGGAGGAAGAGCACCTCATCTTCCGCGATTGGACCCTGCAACCACACAGGATTAATGTGGATTTCACCAGTTTCCTCATTTCCTCTCCCCCACCTTATCCCAGTCCCAATCCTCCAACTCAGCACTGCCCTCTTGAACTGTCCATAGTCTTTCCCATCTATCCGCTCCACCTTCCTCTCTGTTCTATCACCTTCTCCCCCACCTTCATCTACCTTCCCCCAGCCCCCCAGCCCTCAACCTCATTCCTGATGAAGGACTTATGCCCGAAATGTCAATTCTCCTGCTCCTCGGATCTGCTGTGCTTTTCCAGGCCCACACTCTCAACTCCTTGAACATTTTGTCAAACACATCATTTCTTTCATGCCTTCCATTCTCAATCAGATGGCTCATCAGACATCCACTAATGGATGAGAAGTAGTTTTGTCTGGGACAATCAAAAGCATGGTTTTAAGTGCTTGCTACCAATTCTATTCCACGGTTATTGACTCCACGCTCTCTCTGGTACCTGTTAGAGGCTGAACCAGACGGTTTTCAATTTTTGTGCCATATCTATTTTGGGGTCAAACTTTCAGCCACATCCAAGCCATCCCTAAAACTGTCCATTCCCACAAATGTAATATCATTTAATGCTGTTCTGCCTCAACTAATCATACATTGGTTATCTCTGGAGTTGACACACACAATATTAGCTGGTCTCCCACATTCTTACCCTTCATAAATGCGAGGTTTAATCTGCTGTCAGAGTCCTATTTCACACCAGTCCCATTTGCCAGTCCATGCCCACTAATCTTTAAAATTCTCAGCCTCATTTTCAAAGCCATCCATGACCACATCTATTCCTATCCCTTATCTCCTTTCTCCACCAATTACTCTTTGAGACATCTGCACTGCTTCAATTCCAGCCTCTCGCATATCTTCAGTTTTGAATTTGTCCACCAGTGATGGCTCTGCCATTAACTGCTAAACCCCTAAGCTCTGGAATTCCTTCCATAAACCTCTCCTCTTCTTTCTCTGTCAGTTGCTCCTTAAAAACTGCCCGAGACTAACTTTTTGTTCATTTGCTTCATTATCTTATGTAATCTTGTTTCATAATCCTCCTGTCTATGCTAGTGACCTTCTACAGTCTAACATCCCTAGCCAAGTTAAAAATCACACAACACTAGGTTATAATCCTTCATCAACTCCACCTGATGAAGGAGCGTCGCTCTGAAAGCTAGTGTGCTTCCAATTAAACGTGTTGGACTATAACCTGGTGTTGTGTAATTTTTAACTTTGTACACCCCAGTCCAACACCGGCATCTCCAAATCATCCCTAGCCAAGATTCAGATACTTCAAAATCCATTTCTTTAATCTGTATTCCTTTTGTGGTAAAGTATTTTGTGTGGTTACTAAAAGGCATTTTTCAACCCCATTTATTATGTACACTGTGCTACACTTGACCTTCTAATTAACATTTTTAAAAAGGTGTCCACTGTGATGAACATGACTCTCATAACTTACTTGCACCATCCATAAATCTTTATTTCAATACTTTAAATTCAAGTACTGAAAATAATCAAGTGATAGGCTTCCAGTTGATGTTTGTTTTATTGCTAAAAGATTGATCTAAAAGATAAGGGACTCATTTGTGTGGGGACATTGGTGATACTGGAATTGTTCTATTTTGATAGAATTTGGAAAGGTGACTAAAGGGCTAATTTGATGAACTATACAGGGATAAACAGTTTCCCAAAGCAGGAAGGTCAGGAACCAGCAGTAACTGATAAAAACCCCAGGAGGGTTTAAACTAGTGTGGCAGGGCAATGGGAACTGGAGCAGCAGGTCATTGGGGATAAGCTTACTAAGAGGAAGAACAGACAGGGAGAGATTGCTGAGCTCAGCAGAATTGAAGGCTTGGACTGTATTTGTTTCAATGCAAGAAAACAGACAACACAGATGAAATTAGAGCCTGGATTAATGCATGCAATTATGGTGTTGCTATCACAGAGACATGGTTGAAAGAGGGACAGGATTGGCAGCTGAATGTTCCAGGATGTTTTAGACAAGGCAGAGGAGGAAGCAAAAGAGGTGGGCGAGTTGCTTACTGGTTAGGGAGCATATTACAGAGGTGTTGAGGGAAGACATCCTGGAGGGATCTTGCAGTATGGCATTGTGGATAGAGCTCAGGAGTAGGAGTGCAAACACAATGCTGGGATTGTACTACAGACCTCCCAGCTGCAAGCAGGAGATAGAGAAAGAGATATGTAGTCAGATTCTGGAAAGATATGACAGTAACAGGGTTGCTGTGGTGGGTGATTTTAATTTCCCCATATTGACTGGGACTCTCCTAGTGCCAAGCGTTTGTATGGGGAGCAATTTGTAGGAGGGTTTTTTGAAACAGTATGTGGATAGTCCAATGAGGGAGGGGGCCATACTGGACCTGGTATTGGGAAATGAGCCCAATAAGCATAATGAGCCTAATTTTTCTTTGTGATCAAATTTTCAGTGGGGAAACATTTTGGGAATAGAGTCATAGAGTAATACGGCATGGAAATAGGCCCTTTGGCCCAAATTGGTCCATGCTGACTGTGGTGCCAGCTCAGCTGGTTCCAATTACCAGCATTTGATCTATATTCCTCTCGACTCTTCCCACCCATTTACCTATCCAAATGTTTAAATGCTGCTTTTGTATCTGCCTCAACCACTTTCTCTGGCAGCCCATTCCATAGACGGTCCACTCCCTGCATGAAGAACATAATGTTTCAACTCCTATACTCAAAGGTCTGAGCAATGAAGGCAAGTGTGCTAAAGGCCTTCTTAACCATCAATAGACAATATGTGTATGAGTAGGCCATTCTGCCCTTCAAGCCTGCACTACCATTCATTATGATCATGGCTGATCATCCTCAATCAGTATCCTGTTCCTGCCTTATCTCCATAACCCTTGATTCCACTATCCTTGAGAGCTCTATCCAACTCTTTCTTAAACGAATCCAGAGACTGGGCCTCCACTGCCTTCTGGGGCAGAGCATTCCACACACCCACCACTCTCTGGGTGAAGACGTTTCTCCTCATCTCTGTCCTAAATGGCCTACCCCTTATTTTTAAGCTGTGTCCTCTGGTTCGGGACTCGCCCATCAGCGGAAACATGTTTCCTGCCTCCAAAGTGTCCAATCCTTTAATAATCTCATATGTCTCAATCAGATCCCCTCTCAGTCTTCTAAACTCGGGTATACAAGCCCAGTCGCTCCAATCTTTCAACATAAGATAGTCCCGCCATTCCAGGAATTGATCTCGTGAACCTATGCTGCACTCCCTCAATAGCCAGAATGACTTTCCTCAAACTTGGAGACCAGAACTGCACACAGTACTCCAGGTGCGGTTTCACCAGGGCCCTGTATAGCTTCAGAAGAACCTCTTTGCTTCTATACTCAATCCCTCTTGTTATGAAGGCCAGCATGCTATTAGCTTTCTTCACTACCTACTGTACCTGCATGCTTGCCTTCATTGACTGGTGCTGAAAATGTGTTGCTGGAAAAGTGCAGCAGGTCAGGCAGCATCCAAGGAATAGGAGAATCGACGTTTCGGGCATAAGCCCTTCTAAACGTCGATTCTCCTGTTCCTTGGATGCTGCCGGACCTGCTGCGCTTTTCCAGCAACACATTTTCAGCTCTGATCTCCAGCATCTGCAGTCGTCACTTTTTCCTTCATTGACTGGTGTACAAGAACACCCAGATCTCTTTGTACTGCCCCTTTACCTAACTTGACTCCATCCTATCCATATGTGACGCAAACTTCAAAGAATTTTGTATCTGAACCCCAAGGTGTTTCTGTTCTACCACACTACCCAATGCCCTACTTTTAACTGTAAGAGGTCTGCCCTTGTTTGTTTTACCAAAATGCAATACCTCACAGAGTCCTACAAAATGGAGACAGGGCATTCAGCCCAAACTGATTCATGCCAACCAAAATCTCCATCCATGCTAACCCCATTTCCCTGCACTTGGCCCATATTATTCTAAACCATCCTGATCCATGTATATGTCCAAATGCCCTTAAATGTCATTAATATATCCACCTTAACCACTTTTGCTGGCAGCTCATTCCATATGTGTACCAACCCTCTGTGTAAAGAAATTGCCCCTAAGGTTCCCTTTTATTCTTTCCCCTCTAACCTTATACTGATGGTCTCCAACACTGGGAAAAAGACAGTGCATTCACCCTATCCAGGCCTCTCATGATCTTGTACACTTCTAGAAGGCCACCCCTCACCCTTCTGTGTTCTAAACTTCTAGCTTTTCCAACTTCTCCCTATAACTCAGACCCTTGAGTCCTGGCAACATCCTTGTAAATTTCTTCTGCACTCTTTCCAGTTTAATAACATCCTTCCTATAGCAAGGTGACCAAAACTGAACACAATACTCCAAATGCAGCCTCAACAACGTCATCTATAACTGCAACATAACTTGCCAACTTCTGTACTCAGTGCCCTGACTGATGAAGGCCAGTGTGCCAAAAGCCTTCTTTACTGCCCTGTCTACCTGTGACGCCACTTCCAGAGAACTGTGTATCTGAACTCAAAGGTCCTTCTATTCCACAACATTCCTTAAGGCCCTACCATTCACCATGAAGCTCCTACCTTGACTTGACTTTCCAAAATGCAAGACCTCATATTTATCGATATTGAAATCCATTTGCCATTTCCCAGCCCACTTCCCCAGCTGATCAAGGTCCTGCTGCAATTTCTGATAACCTTCCTCACTGTCCATGATACCACCTATTTTAGTGTCATCAGCAAACTTACTAATCATACCTTGGACATTTTCATTCAAATCTTTGATATAGATAGCAAATAGCTATGGGCCCAGTAATGACCTGAGGAACATACCTAGTCACAGGCCTCCAGTCTGACAAGCATCCTTCCACTATTACCCCTGCTTCCTACCATTCAAGCCACTTATGTATCTAATTTGCCAGCTCCCCAGGATTCCATGCGATCTAACCTTCCAGAGCAACCTCCCATGTAGAACCTTATCAAAGGCCTTACTGAAATCCATATAGACTACATCTACCACCTTGCCCTCATCGACCTTCCTGGTCACTTCATCAAAGAACTCTAACAAATCTGAGGTATGATCTCCCATGCACAAAGTCATGCTGACTACTCCTAATCAAACCCTGTCTTTCCAAATGCATGTACAGTGGAAATTCGATTATCTGAATGAGATGGGCGGGCACTATTTTGTTCGGATAATCGATTATTCAGAAAAAAATCGATCAAATTGCCCCTAACACATCCCCTGCCGCCACCCCATCCACTCCCGCCCCCGTCTCTGGGGCAGCTGGACTGCACACCAACAACAAGACTGCTGCTACTGCAGCTGCCTTTGTGGGCCAAGTCTCCAAATAGCACACAGCCACACACACAACTTTTTACTGCAAATTTTTGACAGGTTCCACGTTTGCCCTGCACAGGACAATGTTGGAGAGATTATTCTTGGGAAGCATGGAGTGGGTTAGGGTATACCCCTCTGTAGAACTCCAGGGAAAGTGTGGGGAGAGAGAGAGAGCGGGCAGAGGTCAGTCATTGGAGAGGGTGCCTGTTTAATTACTGCAACAAAAGACGCGATCACTGTTGGAAACACGTCTTTGACGTAATGTTTCTATCGGGACCTTGAGATCTCCTTCAGATAATCCAATTTTCGGATAATTGGTATTCGGATATTCGAGGTTCCACTCTATCTTATTTCTCAGAATCTTCTCAAGTAACTTATCCACCACAGACGTTAAGCTTACTGGTCTATCGTTCTCCGGTTTTTCTTTGCAGCCCTTCTTGAATAAGGGCTTAACATTTGCTACCCTCTAGTGTTCTGTGACCTCACCCATGGCTAATGATGATGCAAAAGTATCTGCCAGAGGCCCCGTAATTTCTTCTCTAGCCTCTTGCTGGGTTCTTGGTCAAGACCAGGAGATTTATCCACCTTCATAACATTCTAATACGTCCAACATCTCCTCTACTGTGATATGGACTATTCCCAAGACATCACCACTGACTTCCCCAAGTTCTAAAGTCTTCACGTCTTTCTCCACAGTAAACAGAGGAGAAATACTCATTGAGGACCTCACCCATTTCCAGCAGTTCTACACGTACTTTGGTCCTTGAAGGGTCCTGTTCTCTCTCTAGTTACTCTTTTTCCTTTATTATACTTAAAGAACCTCTTTGGATTCACCCTAATCTTCTCAGCTAAGGCTATGTTGTGCCCTGATTTCCTTCTTCAGTAAACTCCTGTAGCCCGTATAAACCTGCAGGGATTCCCTTGATCCCAGCTGCCTGTACCAGAGCCACGCCTCCCTTTTTTCTGGTCAAACTCTCAATTTCTTTCTCATCCAGTGTTCCCTGTTCCTGCCTACCTTGTCCTTCACCCTCACAGGAACATATAGACCTTGAACTCTAGCTATCTCTATAGGTCGAATGGTGACCATAATTCTAGAATTCTTTAGATACCTATAAGGACAAGGACAAGAGTGGACTTTGGATGAAAGTGCTAAATTGGGGGAAGGCTAACAAGAACCGAAATAGGTGAGAATTGGAGAATTGGAGGGTTAATCCACATCTGACACATGAAAGCCTTTTAAAGACCAGCTGATTAAGGCACCGTGAAAATGAAGGACTGGAATGACAGGATTCGGGAACTTTGGATGGCAAGGGAAGTTGTTAGTTTAGTCAAAAAGAAAAGGAAGCATATCTAAGGTCTAGGCAACTTAAAACAGATGAAGACCTTGAAGAACATAGAGGAAGTAGGAAGGAACTCAAATGGGGAGTTAGGACGACTAAAAGGGGCCATGAAATGTCCTTGGTCAACAGGATGGAATGCACTGAAGTAGACAAGTCCCCAGGGTCAGCCAAGATCCATCCCAGGATTCTGAGAGAGGCATGGGAGGTAATAGCTGGGGCCTTAACAGATAACTTTGCATCCTTTTTGGCCTCAGGTAAGGTTCCAGAGGACTGGAGAATGGAGAATGTTGTTCCTTTGTTTAAGAAGAGATAATCTGGGTAAATACAGGTCAGTGAGCCCGATATCAATGATCGGGAAGTTAATGAAGAAGTTGCTGAGAGACAGGATTCATTCACATTTGGAGGTGTATGGACTTGTTCATGATAGGCAACATGGGTTTGTGCAGGGAAGGTCATGCTCACCAACCTGATTGTTGTCAACTCCTCAAAAAAACTCAATGATGAGGAAAGGGCAGTGGATGTTGTCGACATGGACTTAGTAAGACATTTGATGAGGTACCTTATAACAGTCTGGTACAAAAGGTAGAGTCTCATGGATCCGGGGTGTACTGAATAGATAGATACAGAACTGGCTTGGTCATAGAACACAGACAGTAGTGGTGGAAGGGTGCTTTTTAGAATGGAGGTCAGCAACTACTGGTGTTCTGCAAGGTTTGTTCCACTGGGACCTTTATTGTTCATTATATAAACGATCTGGACAAAAAATGTAGGTGTCTGATGAGCAAATTTGCAGATGCCACCAAAATTTGTGGAGTTGCAGACAGTGAGGAGGTTTGTCTAAGGATAAAGTGGGATATAGATAGATTGCAGATTTGGGCACAGAAATGGCAGGTTGAATTTAATTCAGATAAATGCAAGGTGATGCATTTTGGAAGTTCAGATTCAGCTGCGAATTATATATGGCAGAACCCTTAGGAGCATTGGCATACAGAGGGATCTGGGCATACAGGTGCACAGATCCCTGAAAGTAGCAACACAGGTGGCTACGGTGGTCAAGAAAGCATACTGCACAGCCGGGGCATCGAATATAAAAGTTGGCAAGTTACGTTACAGCTGTACAAAACTTAGGCCACATTTGGAAATATTGCATGTAGTTCTGGTTGCCACACTTCCAGAAGGATGTGGATACTTTGCAGAGTGGGTTTAACCAGGATGTTACCTGGTCTGAGGGTTTTAGTTTTAAGGAGAGATTGGATAAACTTGCATTGTTATCACTGGAAAGACAGAAGCTGAGGGGCTGCCTGAGAGAGGCTTACAAAATTATGAGTGGCATAGATAGGGTAGAAAGTCAGAGGCATTATCCCAGAATGGAAATATCAATTTCAAGAAGGCACAGATTCAAGGTGATAGGAGGAATGTTTAGGAGCGAAGTGGGGGAATGCCTGGAACTCACTGTCAGTGAAGGTGGTGGAAGCAGGCACGTTAGCAACATTTAAGATCTATCTTGATAGACAAATGAATGGGAGGCAAACAGAGGGATAGAAACATTGTATGAGCAACAAGTAACGGGTCTAAATAAAGAGTAGGAATCAGCACAGGCTTGGTTGGCCATAGGACCTGTTCCTGTGCTGTATATTGTATTATTTATAATTACCAAAGAGCCAGGGGTAAAGAGGAAGAATTTGTTTTTGTTCTAAATGTAGAAAGTTGTAATCTGGAATGCCCCATCTAGTGGGGTGACAGTAGCAAATTCAACAATGACTTTCAATGGGATACTGTGTTCACACACTAAAACAAAACATAGAATAATGGAGAAAAGGGGATATTGGCAAACTGGATCGATCTTGCTAAGAGATAGCACAATGATCTCCCGTGCTGTACAATTCTCAGTGTGGTTCTGCCAAATCACATACTTCTGGACTGGGACAGTAAAAAAATGCCAAGCAGAGAAGCATAGGGCAATGATATTCTCCTGGAACCTTCCTCACCAACCAGCTCCAAACTAAACAAGATACCTTTAAATGTTATCAAACATCCAAAGGCATTTTACAGAAACATCAAAGCAAAATCTAACAAAAAGGTAGTCGGGGAGATGTAAAAACAGCTTGGTCAAAGGGAATATAAATACAAGCGCTATGTAAAAGGAACGGAAATCAAACTACTGCTCCTTAAAGCTACTCCACCAGACATTAAGATCATCACAGTATTGAAATCTTCAGAGCAAATCAACAAATAATACTAGAGGTTACAAAAGTAATAAAAAGGAGGAAACTTCAGACACCATATTTGAATGCACCTAGCATTCAAAATAAAATAGATGAACTAGTAGCACAAAGTAAGATTCACAAGTCTGATCTAGTAGCCATTACTGAGACGTGCCTACAGGATGACCAAGACTGGAATGTGAATACAAAGCATTTAGGAAGGACAGGAAGCTAGGAAATAATGGACAAGTGTCTCTGTTAATTAAAGATGGCTTTAGTACACCAGAGAGGGACAAGCTAAATTCAGGAAACCAGGAAGTAGAAGTGACTTGTAGACAAGATAGGGAATGATAATGGCAACAGGTCACTTGTGGGAGTTGTGGAGAGGCTCCCTACCAGGAGCCAATGGCAAGTCAGGGTATCAACAAATAAATCATTGGAGCTTCTGAAAAGGGTAAGAGATTAACATGGGAAATTTTATTGACTGAAACATTATGTTTTGTTTTAGTGTGTGAACCCAGTATCCCATTGAAAGTCACTGTTGAATTTGCTACTGTCACCCCACTAGACAGGGCATTCCAGATTAGAACTCTCTGCATTTAAAACAAAAAAAAAATTATCCCTCTTTACCCCTGGCTCTTTGGTAACTATGATAGGAAAAGCATCCGAGAGGAGTAATTCATTGAATGATTTTTGGGACAATTTCTAGACTAACATGTAATAGACTTGGTTTTGACCAATGAGGTAGGAATAATTGCTGACCTCAAAGTGAAAGCACCCTCAGGGATCATAATGAGTGAATTTTATACACCATTTAAGGGACAAAAGTGAGAGTCCTAGACTACTATTTTGAATTTAAACAAGGTTAATGAGGGCATAAAAGCTGAACTAATGAAACTGAACTAGCAAGTTAGGTTAAGAGATAGGTCAAGAAAGATGAAGTAGCTCACATTTTAAGGGATTATTCCAGAAAGTGTAGAACATACATATTCCAAAAATCAAGAAAAATTCTAATTTTAACGAGCTAGCAACCATAGCTAACTAAAAGAAAATCAAAGATAGTATCAAACGCAAGGAAAAGACATAATTCTACAAAGATATGTTGAAGTTCAGAATATTGGACAGAATTTAAAAACAGCATAGAATTACTCAATTCAACATGGCCTCAACATCACTTTCTCTCCTGCTCCCCATAACTCTGGACTCCCCTATAGTCAAAACAAAAAGTCTATCTCAGTTTCCACAACTTCTGAGGTACAAAATTCCAAAGATTGATGACCCCAAGGAGAGAATTTCCTCCAATATATGCATCTTAAATTGATGCATTGTTTTCCTGAACCTATGGTCCAAATTTTATTCCCCCACAAGGGTAAAGTTCAATTCAGTATCAAGCTCCCTCATGTTTCTATAATAGTCTCGAGTGAATCCACACCCAATCTTCCATCACAAAATGACAGACTCTCCCTGGAGTCAATCGAATGAATCTTCCCTGAATTACCCCAATGCAAAAGGAGCATCTTCCAAAAAAGACAAAACAAGATACAGCAAGGTTCTGGGATTCAGGGCATTGAAAATCACAGCTAATGTCACAGTCAGCAATGGCGGAGTGATTAAAATCAGGGATTTTAAAGAGGTCCAAATTGAATGAGGGCACATTTATCAAGGAGGTTGGTTAGCTCAATTTGGCAAGATTGCTAGTTTGCACTACAGAGCAATGCTAACAGCATGGGTTCAATTCCTGTCCTGGCTGAGGTTATTGTGAAGGTCCATCCAGCTCAACCTCTTTGCTTGTCTGAGGTATGGTGACCCTCAGGTTAAACCACCACCAGTCTTCTCTCTCTAATGATAGAGCAGCCCTATTGTCCAGTAAAACTAAGGCAACCAAAGGACATTATAAATAAAAGAAGGGAAGGGATCTAAAAACAAGATAATTTTAAAACCATAGGCCAATGGGACTTGGGTGATTATGGAAGAAGGCAGAAGAATTTTGGTTGATCCAAGGTTTAGAGGCCAAAATATGGGAGGATGCTTCTAAACCTTAGGCCAACTTGCCTTTGGAAAGAGTGAAATTTAGAGGCAAGAATATAAATGAAGGTTTTCACAGACAAATTGAGGCAAGCAGAGTCCGCAGAAGTTGCCAGCTGGAAAATAAATCTTAGCAATGGTGCTTATATATCAGAGGCTCATCTCAGGGCCAACTCCAACATAAAGATTGTGAACAGGGTGCCCAGTCACTAGAGAAAGGGATGGAGTTTTTAGCCAAGGAACATGTTTATGGCAGCATTGGAAGAGAGAAAATTTCTGTACGTCCACTGCTGGATGTCAGACAAACAATGCAATAAATTAGTGACAGTAGAGGAGTCAAGAGAGGTGGTGGTGAGCTTGAGCTGGGTGTTGTCACCAAGAGACAGCCTACATGAACAATAGAAGGGGGCCAAAGTTAGATCCTTCCAGGACATCAGAACTAACAGTAGAGGTGGTCATTGCAGTCCCATCAATCCATTCTCTCACTCTATCCTTGCAAGCTTATTTACTTCAATCAACCATCCAATTTCCATCCAAAAATCATTAATCAGCTGCAGTTCCATCTCCATGCAGACAACATTTGCTAAAATAAACATCTCACATTCATGCCTGCATCTCTCAAATACTTAAACTTTTGTACCCTGAGCCTTTGGGCCAACAAAACGAACTTTTCTTTGTCCACCTCATTTAAATTACTCAATCTTGCATACATCAAGGAGATTTCCCGTACAGATCCTTTCCTCCAAGGAGAGCAAGCCCAGCAATGTAACATTTCCAAACTAACATCCCCAAATTCCCTCTGCACCTTAATAGTTTTAGTTTCAACTTAAAGAGAGCTTCATAAACATTAAGCATAACTGCTCTGTGTCTGCACTGCTGACACTCCACTCAAGACCCCATGAGCAGTGCTAACTAATTTCTTAATATGCTTTACCACCTTCAAAGATCTAACTCATAAAGCAAATGTATTGATTGTTGTGAGAGTAGGAGATTGTAAATACATATCTGGTATGTGTAAGGTATAACTGACTACCTGTCACATTACATAGTAGATTAATATATCTACTAATCATTCTTAGAACAGGGCTTCTGGAAACTACTTTGCACTAAGTGAAATTTGAAATACTTTGCTTGAGGTTAACTGGTGCATTTGGTTTACGTACGGTACTTCCACTAGGAATCGGGAAATTCTCAGGTCACTCCCTACTGGCCATGGTAACATCAGCCAAGGTTTAGAGGACACTGAGTGTGTAAATAAACAGGGCTTCTGTTGAAGTATCTATCATTTATAAAAACTTAAGAAAACAATGTTTCTGCACCACACTGATGTGCCTTCTTCAAATGATATTTCCAGCATAGTTGTGTTAGTGCACTGCAATGGTTCAACACAAATTTTAAACCCTTACGATAAAGTAAAGGGGATGGTTTGACGGATGCCAAATGGCATATTACAGAGGTCTGGACTCAGACTAGAACCTTATACAGGTGGTTTAAATAGATAACAGAGGAAGTAGGCACCATTCCTTGGACCTCCACTCAAGCGTCACCCATCGTCTGCAAATATCCCAACACATTTTTTTTTAAAAGTACTTATCACATTCCACTGTATATTTTACGCTGATTCACTTGAAATGTTAATGCTTGACTACCACCACATTTTGGACTATACCGGTCCTTAAACAGCACTGATCCTGTGACAGAGCAGCTCTCCTTCAGCACTTGCTAACCCTCCGACAGTGTGACTGCCGTGTGGGGCATCTCCCTGAACATTTATCTGTCAGTCGTGCCCAAGTGAGGTTAGGTGGCTGGGAGGCCCTGCAGCCCGCGAAAGGAAGACTGGCGGAAGACACCCATCAGGCGGGAGATCGTGCCGCTACCACTGCACATGCGCCCTCGCCGGGAGGCGGAGCCAGCAGCACGCATGCGTGCCCGGACGGGGCAGCTGCCGCCCAGCACCTCGTCGTCTAACCGTCAGCCAGACACCCGAGTGGCCTCCACAAACAGGACATTCATCGGCACCGCTCTTCAGACCCGCACCGCTCGGGTCAATGGGCGTGAGTGTGGGGCATGTTCTGGGCGGGTCATGCCACGCCCTTGATTTCCTCACACTTCCACCCCTTCCCTAGAAGCCCTAATCCTGAGGTGGCTAACTTGTACAAACCTTGGCCCCGATCTGGTTGCCACACTGGCCCGCCTGAAGATGCACGATCTCTCGCATACCGAAAGCTCTGCCTAAACTACTCTAACCGGGAAAGCTGTTCGCTCAAATGAGCGGCCAACGATTGCAGTATTGTTTATGTACCGCTGCGTCATCGACACCTATTTTCTATTGGTCAATGCCCCCTGTCAATCAATAGTCACGCCTTCCTATTGGTCTAGTTCCGCGGGGGCGTTGACTTGATTAGTTTTGAGTACCTGTTGCCTGGTTACAGGTGCACCCAGGTCAGTCACAATAACTGCTGTGATTTCATAAAGTCCTTTTCATCATCTCATAAAACAATTCAACTGCCTCAGGGTTCAAATTCTCAAAACAAAATAAAATTCATCATTAGTTTGCATTTTTGGGAAGCTGCTAAAGATCTGACGTGTAAATGGTGCAGAGGGAAAGGTTTACTGATAACTCTCTGGTACTGACCACTGAACACAATTCTGATAGTTAACAGTTAAGAAGCAACCATGCCTGATGAAACATAACATTGAGCAAGGAGATTATGATGTCAGAGTTGCATATTAGTATGTGAATAGTATTGTTTCTTTTAGCTTATGTGAATGTTCATAATATGCCTGTACTATACATTAATTGCTCTAAATTGCATCAAGCATTTTAGCCTTGTCACTTTTATCCTTTTTTTGTTTGCTTTCCAGAACTATCTGGCACACAATATTTGCACCATATACAAATATTGGCCAGTGTGTGCAGTCTTTCTCCATTGACAATTCAGTTACTGAGGTGTATTATTTCAATACATGCTTAGTAAAGAACATTGAGTGTCTGCATATGAGCAGGAATTTGAGTTGCTTCCAGCTCATACCCTCACAGATCAGGTCATATGAATTACTATCTAAACTACCTTGCAATATGTGACTTCAATAAACAACATTGTAATGTGGCAACAAATAAAGAAATTGCTGGAAAAGCTCAGCAGGTCTGGCAGCATCTGTGGAGAGAAATCAGAGTAACATTTTGGGTCAGATAACCTTTCCTCAGAGTTCAAAAGTAGCAATTGAACAATTATCAGGTGTTTAGAATTCATGCAACTCTTTTTATAAATGTTGGTAAAGGCCTGGGCCAAGTCCCTACTGCTCCAGGGGTGTAATTCTGAATATGTAGATTAAAAAAATAAGTTAAATAAGAGGAAAAATGTTGTTAAAGGTTTGTGTAATGCAGTTTGAGTGTCCCTTGAACCAGGAGATCTGGGCTCAATCCCACCTGCTCCAGAAACAGACACTAAGATTGCCAAACAGATTGATTCGAAAAATACTAAAATGTTGCAATGTCTCTTGCCAGAATTGCATGTAATTTAATTGGAAACGTGGGCGATTTAGTGGGGGATGGGTGAAAATTACCATGGGTAATTTAATGATGGAAATAAAAACATTCAATTGAAAGTAAAGGCACTTTTGGTTTGTTGACAATGTCCTTTTTACTTGCCAAGATTTTCTTCACTTCTTCTACATAGAATCGTAAAATCCTGAGTGTGTGGAAACAGGCCCTTCGGCCCAACAAGTCCACACCGACCCTCTGAAGAGTAAACCACCCAGATCCATTCCCCTACTGTACTACTCTACATTTTACCTCTGACTAATGCACCTAACCTACACATTCCTGAACACTATGGGCAATTTAGCTTGGCCAATTTACCTGACCTGCACATCTTTGGATTGTGGGAGGAAACCCACACAGAAAAGGGGAGAATATGCAAACTCCACACAGTCGGTTGCCCGAGGCTGGAATCAAACCTGAGTGACTGGCGCTGTGAGGTAGCAGTACTAACCACTGAGCCAACATGACAGCCCCCTTCTCCAAATTATTTTCACTTCTTTGCAAAAGGAACAAGTGATTGGTACCCTAACTGCAAAATCTCTTAGTTACAGCAATCAGTAAGGGAAAATAAAATGGCTTTTCACCTATTTTACATATTTATCTCTCGTTTGTAACCCTTATCACTGCTTTTGTTGTTTGCTGTCAGCACTATCACAGTACATCGCACTTGCTTCTCATCTTGGTCTGCTTGCATCATAAAAATCAGCATCTTACAGCTCTTTTCAGTTCCAATGAAGTCAAGCTGGATTTAAAACCTCAATTCTATATCTGTCCACAGATGCCGCCTGACTTGCTGAGATTGTCAAGCATTTACTGCTTTGTTTCAGATTTCTAGCATCTGTAGTATTTTACTTTTATTCATCTGTTAGCATGTTTTGGGCCTCAATGGGTCCAAAGGAGGAGATACAAAATTCATCTCTCTCCCTTTTTAATTCCAATCCCATGACCAGAAAGACCGAAACAATGTAGTCAGAGCATCCACAATTTCCACCCCTATTTCCCTTAACATCTCTGGATGCAGTTTATTTAGACCAGGTGACTGTTGTTTTAAGCTGACTCAGATATTTACTGTCACCTCTTCACCTACTCTGTTCAACTTACTGCTGCCTTGGTAGCATCCTCTTTTCTAGTGAAGACAGATATAAGATTCAATATGCCATTTAATACATCAGCCAAAAGACCACCTCCTCTTTGGAAATCAGTCAGCTCAAACTTTCCTTATTTATGTGTTGATAAAATATTTTTGTGTTCTCTTTCATTAATCACTAAGCTATTTTATACACTCTTTCCCTCTTTTTTATCTTTTCTGTATCATCTATATTTCTGTACCTCTGTCTATTGCATCTACCTTTTTTGACAAATTTCCGTGAATGTAAGGAATAAGGGCATGACAGAATAGCAAATAATTCAGCCCCCACTTTATCATCTATTAAGATATTCACTAATCTTCAACTCCAGTTTTCCATTGTATTTCTAACTTCTTAAATCTTATCAATCAATCTTAGCATTGAATTTATGCTCAGAGAATTCCAAAGATTCACAAGCCCTTTTGCATGAAGAAATTTCTAACATCTTAGCTCTAAGTAGACAGCATCTTACCTCATATCTAGATTATTGAGCAGGGAAATCATGGCAGTGCTTAATACTCATTGTCAGAACAAAATCACAGCATTGTTATGACACTGAAGGAGGCCATTTAGCTTGTCAAAAGCATTCCAAACTCTTCAAAAGCAATTCAGCTAGTTGTTTCACTCCCTGGCGCCCACCCCACCTCAGTGTTCTGCAAAGATTTATCTAATTCCTTTTGAAAACATCATTTAAACTTGCCTCTATCACAGTCCTAGTCATCATATTCTGGATCCTAATCAATTTTTGCATTAAAAAAGTTTCTCCACAGTTAGCTTAAATCGCTTGTGGCAATCACCTGAAATTTGTACTCTCCAATTCGGAAGCCTTCCACCAATGGAAACTGCTTCTTTCTATCCTGGTCAAACCCCTCATCATTCTGAACACCTCTGTCAAACCTCGAAGGAACACAACTCCAGCTTCTCTCATCTATCGACGTAACTGAAACTATTTTCATAAATCGTTTCTGCACACTTTCTAAAGCCTTCACAGCTTTCCGTTTGTGTGGTCCAGAACTGGACACAATATTCCAGTTGAAACCAAATCACTGTTTTGTAAAGATTCAAAATTAACAGCTGACTGTATAGGACCAACTCTGGGAATAAATAATAATCATACTGTGGAAGGAAATACTTTTTTCAGTTTTATCACCCAAATTTCTCAATGGACATCAAAAATATCTCTATTCTCAAAGGTGAATAGCATAGGTCTTTATAGGGTAAAGTTCAAAACCATAGGGCATAGGTTTAAGGTAAGGGGGGAAAGATTTAAATGGGACCTGAGGGGCAACCTTTTCACATAGAGAGTGGTGCATTTATAGAATAAACTGCCAGAGAAAATGGTAGACGTGGGTACAATTATAACACTGAAAAGGCATTTGGACAGGTACATGAATAGAAAAGGTTTAGAGAGATACGGGCTAAATGCAGGCAAATAGGAACCGAAAGAACTGTGGAAATATAAATCAGAAACAAAAACAGAAGTTGCTGGAAAAGCTCAGCAGTTCGGGCTGCATTTGTGAAGAGAAATCAAGTTTCGGGTCCAGTTATCCTTTCTGAAACATTAGCTCTGATTTCTCTTCATTGATGCTGCCAGATTTGCTGAGCTTTTCCAGCAACTTCAGTTTTTGCAGGCAAAAGAGACTAGTTTATTTTGGGAAACCTGGTCAGCATGATGGGTTGGACTGAAGGATCTGTTTCTGTGCTGTATGACCCAACAATGCTATGACTATTACAAACATAGCTGCAGTTTTATAAATAGGACAGAGAATTATAAAGATGAAATTCAAAAGAAGTGACACAATCAGGCTGCAAGAGGCAGAGTAAATAGCATTTAGATTCCTAATTTGTTTTTATTAAAACAGAAAATTCTATTTAGTTTGCAGTTATTCACAGGGTTTCACATTTCAATTATAGCTAATATTGGTAATGCATGTTCAAACGCATTAAAGGCACATGGCAGCCGCGGTCGCAATAAAATCCTTGTCACATGATTTATTCACAAATCCTGTCAATTTATTCATTTTAAGATCCCTGATGTTCTGTGTGCTTGCAGTGCATAACAGAGCCTATATAAAAATCAGACACTTGAACAGTCTTTCAACCACTTACAGCTCACTTCATTGACTTTCTCATTTTCTCTTCCATTCACACACATTATGCAACTAAACATGTCTGTAAAAATCCATTTTTGGTCTAGCACAAGAGTTCTGGTTTAAAAGCATGTATTTGGTATAATATCAGTTTATAATAGCAGACAAGAACAGAAATGGAAGGAGCAGGTGAACATGAATATTGCATGGGAGAGGGGTGAATGGGAGACATGGCATACATGAACAGGAGAGAGAGGTCCGTGGGAATAATTTAAAACATAACCCTGTATATTTTGTATACCAGTGGAGGCAGCATCAAATATCCTTCAGCCATTTCAAGATCTGTGGCACATAGTATGTGATGATGATATCAGCACCTATAAGGACAGCACACAGGTACGTTAACTTTATACTACAATGAAGACCAAACTGGATAAGCCCATAGCATGAGTCACATACCTCAACATCCTCCTGAAGGGGGATAGGGAACGATAAGAATATCCTTGCAACAGATCCCACAAAAAAATGAGCCCCCTATAGAAAATCCCATCCGGGCCAGTCCACTGTGTAGACACAATGTCTCAAATTTGGCTATCCAAAACTGAACAGTTTTGTAAGCTGCTATGCCAGGAATATTCATTTTTATGGAATGGGTAAAATAACTTACTGTCCAGCTAAGTACAGCACTGACACAGTGGCATGCTGGACTAGTTATTGGCTCTGCCCACCCTTGCAACCCCTGGCCCCAGCCAACCTGAAGAACATGTAAGAACATTCCAGGAAGCACTGGTCAACTTTTGTACATGTAACCCAACTGCTGCCTGGCTCCTGGACACGCTAAACAATATTTACAGAGATCCTAAAACTCAGTGCACAATGGAGCTAAGTGACCCAGTGGGCAAATGCCAACTTCAAAATATTGAAGAGCAACAAGAGCAAGTCAGAATTTCTCCCCAGTCCTTTTAACTCTGTAAATTGTGTATGTCAGTGCACATGCATATTGGATACAGGTGTTGTCTTGAATGGTGATGCCGAATCAGTTGAATAGCTGGTCACAATATATTGTCCAGATTCACACCAGGTGAAGGGTAATTTGATCATGGCACCCATTGTCACAGCCAGTCAACCATCACCCAGCAACAGTAACCTCCTTTAGGATTGAGGAGAGAAATTAGTAGGGGTCATCAGCATATAACACTACCCAAAAGAAGTTTATTGATTGGCAGAAACCCAAACTACCTTTATTCTGTTCATGTGAGCACAGAATATGCTCCAGCAAATTCCCTAAGTGAATATCTTATTGGTAAATGCACTAGTATCATTGATTAAAAACAAGCTGAAGCACATCCATTTACATAGCCACAGCTAAGTACAATACAATTACAATTGGAAGAAATGCTGGTTGTGTGCTAAAGACCGTTACCTGCTCTCCTGAAGCTGGTCAGAGCCTCCATGACAGCTGTCCTGAGGTCAAATGCTCCAGCCTGTGCTCCATGCCACAGCATCGCAAACTCTCCTGAGACATGGTAAATTGCCAGCGGATATGAGGGGTGCTGAAAGGAACGTGACACATGACTTAACTGCTAAATCCAAGCATTCAATAATGGCAACAAGTCAGTATATTCACAGAAATCATCACGATGTTTTGATGCATTGTGAAACCCTTATCCCAAAAAGCATATGCTAGTGGCTGCAGTGAGCCTTATTTCACGGTCAGTGACATCAATTTGACCCAGAAATGAAGGAAGCCCATTAGAATGTAGGAGGCAGAAAATTCAGAATATAGCTTAGAGTGTCACCTCATCACGACAAGAATACTCCTGACTTAATAAGCTGACAAAACAAGTTACTCAGAAATAAATTAAAATGTGCCCTGCTTAATAAAAGCTATAGTAATATGACTCAACCTTCCAAGAGCAGGAAAACAGCAGCTTTGAAGATAAGCCCTTCCTCTGACAAACACACTTGCTTTATACATTGCCCTATGTCACAAACCTTCCTAAATTTAAAGTTAAAATATCTTTTCCCAGTAATTTTGAAGGTTTTCACTTTGTTAACAATATCAGCAAGATGCGTGATGAGAAGAGTTCCTTGACCTGATAATACTGGACCACATACAGCCTTTGGTTTACGTTATGCAGACAGAATTCTGAGCTAGCGCTGACCATCGCAGGCATTGAAAAGATCACTTGGACAGGATCATAATTAACTGGTGGTGCCTGTGAAACCAACATCTTGTGCTAACTTCCTCAGCATTACTGGGATGGCCAAGCAGGCTCCTTCTGTCATTCCATGATTCGGTATTGTTGAGAACACAGAATATGTTATTGAAGAAAAAAACCTTTTGCAGCTCATCCCACTGTCAAACAAAGGAGCCTAAAACACTATTAAACCATAAAGTGTAGGAGCAGAAGTAGACCGTTCACCCGCTTTAGTCTACTCCACAATTAAATAAGATCACGGCTGATTTGATAATCCTCAACTCCACCTTCCTGCCTTATCTCTAAAACCTTTGATTCCTACGCTGTTAAAAATCCATCTCATCCCATACTTAATACCTTTGTGGTAAAGAATTCTATATTCATTACCCTCAGGGAAAAGATTCCTCATTTCTATCTTAAATGGGTGAACACCTTACTCTGAGATTATGCCCTTTCCTAAAGTGGGAAATAATCTCTCTGCCTTCTACCCTGTGATGTCTTCTCAAGAATTGTTTATTTCAATAAAGTCTCTTATCATTCTTCTAAACTACAAAGTATAGAAGCCCAATCTACTCAACCTGTCACCCTGACACAGCTAATGGGTTAGGAATGTCCACAGCTGAAAATGTGTTGCTGGAAAGGCGCAGCAGGTCAGGCAGCATCCAGGGAACAGGAGAATCGACGTTTCGGGCATAAGCCCTTCTTCAGCTCTGATCTCCAGCATCTGCAGACCTCACTTTCTCCTCTAGGAATGTCCACAAACTTACTTTGTTTTTCACCTCTCGGACAATGTCCAGGTAAGGCATTCCCGGTTTGACCATCAGCATATCCGCTCCTTCATGCACATCACGGTCCTGCACCAAATGAGCAAACAGTTAATTCCAGTAATGCACTGACACACAGATAGACTCACATCTCAACCGTGCACAATTCCAATAACAAGATACAGCCAGAGATTGTTGTCCACATTCTCAATAACCAGAAAGAGTCAGTAATTGCTGCCCAAATTCCCAAAAACCAGAGAGCCAGGATTCACTATCCAAATTCCCAAAGATTGCAGGGAGCTGGGAATCACTGACCACATTCCTGATAACTAAAGAGAGCTGTTCTGGTTGCTGTCCACATTCCCAAAAACTGGAAAAGCTGGGGGATCGCTACCAACACTCCCAATAACCAGAGAGAAACAGGGATCATTGACCACATAACCAATAAACCGAGAGCAAAGGATGGTTATCTACATTCCCAGTAATGAGGATGTGGTAGGATTTGATGCCCATATCCCTAATAATGGGGAACCACAGATTGCTACATGTATTCCTAAAAAACAGAGACAGCAATCCTAACTTTGGCAGGCTTTATCTTTGCCAGCCAATGGTGTCTTTAAAAATTATGATAGGTGTTAGCAATTATTTACTCCTTTTAGGTGTGACTGAGAACAACTGCCCTCAGTCACAAACAGATTCTAATATTGTGCATATTCTAAATTAAAACCACAAGAACTGCAGATGCTGTAAATCAGAAACAAAAACAGAAGTTGTTTGAAAAGCTCAACAGGTCTGGCAGCATCTGTGCAGAGAAATCAAAGTTAACGTTTCAGGTCCAGTGACCCTTCATCAGAACTGAGGAGTTCTGAGGAAGGGTTACTGGACCCAAAAAGTTAACTTTGATATCCCTTCACAGATACTGCCAGACATGCTGAGCTTTTCCAACAACTTCTGTTTTTGTTTCTGTGCATATTCTATTCTTCAGACTGAATGCATCAACCACACAACCTGCTATGGTAAGATTTAAACACACAAAGTCCATCTTAGCATTCCAGAATCACAACTGCTACACCCGTAAAACTGTTTATGATGTTTATTACCTAGCAAAAATACAATCACATAATAAGCTTCACAACAACACAACTTGCACCCTAAAACTCTTTCCACACAAGATAAATTTCCATGGAGTCTTAGTGTTTTACAGTACAGAAAGAAGCCATTTGTGTCAATCAACAAGCACCTATCTGTTCAAGTGTCACTTTCCAGCACTTGGCCTGAAGCCTTCTGTGCTGTGGCACTTTCAAGTGATTAGCTAAATACTTATTAAATTTTATAGAGTCATACAGCATGGAAACAGACCCTTTTGTCAAACCAGACCATAATCCCATACTTATTAAATTTATCTTATCTATACCTTTCATGATTTTATAAACCTATATAAGGTTACCCCTCAACCTCCTACGCTCCAGTGAAAACAGTCCTAAACTATCTAGACTCTACTTAAAACTCAAACCCTCCGTTCCTAACAAGATCCTGGTAAATCTTTTCTGAATCGTCTCCAGTTTAATAATATCCTTTCTATAAGAAAGCAACTAGACTCAATACTCCAGAAGAGGCATCACCAACATCCTATACAATCTCAACATATGTCCCAACTCCTTTACTGAGAAGTCTGAGCAAAAAGGCAAACATGTTAGACGCCTTCTTAACCACCCTATCTATATGTAAACCTCAAACAATTAGTACCTGAAACCCAAGGTCTCTCTGATATGACAGTTCCCACCTTGACTACCCTTTCAAGCAATAAGTTCCAGATATCCATCACCCACCACCCTCTCGGTGAAAAAAGTCTTCCTTAAATCTTGCCTTTGACCTTACATTTATTTATAGATGTCTCTACTAAGGAGAAATGCTTCTTCTCTACCCTTTCTATGCCTCAGAACTTTGTATATCTCAATTAGATCCCCCCCCTCAGCCTTCTCTGCTATAATGAACACAACCCCAGCCTATCTAATCTGTCTTCATCACTGAATCGTTCCAGCCCAGGCAACGTCCTGGTGAATCTCCTCTGCACCCTCTCCAGTGAAATCATAGCCTTCCCATAGTGTGGCGGTCAGAACTGCACGTAGTACTCCAGGTATGGTCTAACTAACGTTACATACAGCTCCATAATAAGCTCCTTGCTTTAGTATTCAATGCTTTCACTAATAAAGGTAAGTATCCCATATATCTTCTTAACCACCTTATCCACCTGATCTATTTCCTTCAAGGATCTGTGGACTTGCACACCAAGGTACCTCTGATCCTCTAGTTCCTATGGATCTAACCTTCACTGTGTTCTCACTTGCCTTGTTAGTTGTCCCAAACTGCATCACCTCACACTTTTCAAAATTAAGTTCCATTTGCTATTGTTCTGGTTATCTGACCAGCCTGGAGAAAGTGAGGCCTGCAGAGATCAGAGCTGAAAAATGTGTTGCTAGAAAAGCACAGCAGGTCAGGTAGCATCCAAGGAGCAGGAGAATCGACATTTCGGGAATGAGGTAAGTTTCCTGAAGAAGGGCTTATGCCTGAAACGTCGATTCTTGTATCTGACCAGCCTGTCCATATCATCCTTTAGTCTAAGGCTTTTTTAGATTAGATTACTTACAGTGTGGAAACAGGCCCTTCGGCCCAACAAGTCCACACCGACCCGCCGAAGCGTAACCCACCCATACCCCTACATTTACCCCTTTACCTAACACTACGGGCAATTTAGCATGGCCAATTCACCTGACTTGCACATCTTTGGACTGTGGGAGGAAACCGGAGCCCCCGGAGGAAACCCACGCAGACACGCAGCTTTTCTCCTTGCTATGTACCACACAAATTTTTTGTGTCATTTGTAAACTTAATAATCAAACTTTCTACATTCATGTGTAGATCGGGTTCAGAAAAGATTTACAAGGATGTTGCCAGGGTTGAGGGTTTGAGCTATAGGGAGAGGCTGAATAGGCTGGGGTTATTTTCTCTGGAGCTTCCGATGCTGAGGGATGACCTTAGAGAAGTTTATAAAATTATGAGGGGCATGGGTAGGGTGAACAACCAAGGTCTTTTCCCAGGGTAGGGAAGTCTGAAACTAGAGGGCATAGCTTTAAGGTCAGAGGGAAATATTTAAAATGGACGTAAGTGGCAACTATTTCAGGCGAAAGGTAGTATGTGTATGGAATGAGCTGCTAGAGGAACTGGTGGAGACTGGTACAATTACAACATTTAAAAGGCATTTGGATGGGTACATGAATAGGAAGGGTTTAGAGGGATATGGGCCAAATGCTGGCAAATGGGACTAGATTATTTTAGGATGTCTAGTCAGCATGGATGAGTTGGACCAAGGATCTTTTTCCATGCTGTACAACTCTGTGACTCTATGACTGTAGATCATTGATGTACACCACAAACAGCAAGGGACCCAGTACCAAACCCTGTGGTAAACTGTTCAACCATCTCCCTGTTTCTTGCCAATAAGCCAATTTTGGATTTAATTTGCCAAATTGCCCTGGATCCCATTCACCTTGACCCGTCTCCCAAGCAAAACCTTGTCAAAAACTTTCCTGTCAGACGTAATCTTTCCCTGCCACATCCTTGCAACTATTTTAAAGTTAATTGGTGCTGATTACAAGACTGACATCTCCTGCCCAACTGGATTTGCTGAGGGATTGACGATAGGGTTTTGTTCCCGCGACTCCTGCTCTCACATTCCATATGGTGAAGTTGTTAGCTTGGTATTAATGGCATGGACAAAATAGACCTCCTGTCTTCTTAGACGGTATCGTTGTTTAAAGTGGAAGGCGGAGAACTTGTACCTATAGGACAGTTAGCTTAACTTTGGTTATCAGCAAATTTATCAAAATCAATTTTGAGACATAGTCTAAACCTTCATTTAGAAAGGTATCAGTCAAGAAAGTAAGGTCAGCATTGATTTGTTTTGTGAAGGTCATGTCTTCATGACAACCTTGCCTGAATGTTTTTTGAGGAAATGACAAGTGATGAGGAAAATACGGTGACTGTGCTTGCTGTGGATTTCTGCAAAGTCCCACATGGCAGGCTGCTTGAGAAAGTAAAAGCAACTGGGTTCCAAGCAAATTGGCTCAGTGTCAGGAAACAAAGGGTAATGTTTGTTGGATGCTTTGCAACTGGAGGAATGTTCTCAGTGGAGTTTCACAGGGCTCAGTACATGGATGTTTGCTTCTTGTAATGACTTAGACTCAAATGTCGGGAGTATGATAAAGAGGTTGCAGATGACGTTGGCGATGGGGAAAAAGCTTTGGACTGCATGAAGACAAAAGTGGTCTTTTCAGTTGGGCAGTGGAAAATGCAATACATTCAGAGAAGGACAAGGTGATGCACCTTCGGAAGTGCAACAAGGCAATAAATGAGAAGATACTGGAAATTATAAAGGAACATGAAAGCTTTGGACTGCATGAAGACAAAAGTGGTCTTTTCAGTTGGGCAGTGGAAAATGCAATACATTCAGAGAAGGACAAGGTGATGCACTTTCGGAGGTGCAACAAGGCAATAAATGAGAAGATACTGGAAATTATAAAGGAACATGGAGACCTTTGACTGCATGCTCCTTAAAGGTAGAAAGATAGGTCAGTAAAGAGATTAAGACACCATATGCTATACTTTCCTTCATTTGTCAAAGCAGTGAACATGAGAACAGAGAGGTTACACCAAAATTGTATACATCAGTGAAATCAAAGATACAGTCACATTACAGGGAAAGACGTAACTGCACCGGAGAGCGTTCATAATAGGATTAGGAAGATATTGCTAGGTTGGAAATTTTAATGATGGGGAGAGATTGGGACAGGATGGAACAGAGGAGTCTGGGGGATAATTTAATTGAAGTGTATAAAATGCGGCACAGTAGTGCAACAGTTACTGCTGCCTCACAGCACCAGGGACCCGGGTTCAATTCCAGCCACGGGCGACTGTCTGTGTAGAGTTTGCACATTCTTCCCATGTCTGCGTGGGTTTCCTCCTGGTGCTCCAGTTTCCTCCTACAACCCAAAGATGTGCAGATTAGGTGAATTGGCCATGCTAAATTGCCCATAGTGTTCAGGGATGTGTAGGTTAGGTGCATTAGTCAAGGGTAAATGTGGAGTAATGGGGAATGGGTTTGGGTGGGTTACTCTTCGGAGGGTTGATGTGGATTTGTTGGGCTGAAGGGCCTGTTTCCACACTCTAGGGATTCTATGATGATGACAAGCCTAGGTATAGAGGGCTGATCTATTTAGCTCAGCAGAGGGATCAAAACCAGGGAAAAAAGTAATTTTTGGAAGGGAAAATAAGAAGACTTTTTTTTTAAATGAGAGGTTTGTAGGGACCTAGAATCATTGCCTGAAAGTATGGTAGAGTCAGAAACTCTCAGCACATGATGAATCTCTTTGAAGAGCCATGATGCCTGAGGCCTACAGATCAAGTGCAAGAATGTGGGGTTAGACTGGGAAGCTTTTACAAAACTGTTATGATACAGAAAGAGGCCGTTCACCTTCACCAACCAGCAATGGGCTAAATGGCTCCTTATGTCTCATTCATTGTCTGTGATTCTATCCAAGACTTTGGATTCTAACTTTGAATCACATCTTGGATGCTGACTGAACTTATGACGCAGACTTACCACAGCTCGGATTGCCAATCCCCTGGCACCTGGTGGCAACTGGTAACACCTCCGATCACCAAAGGCCGGTTTTGATTGGGCAGCATCACTGGTAACAAAGTGTACAAAATTACAAAGAATTTGCATCAATCTATAAGGTCATTTAGCCCAACAAGTCTGTGCAAGCTTAACTGTCCAACCTTATATCTTTGTTTCCACTAACCTTCACGTATGCATCAAGCATACCCTAAAATTGTGAATGCTGTTGGTTACATACAGTCCATGTGGTAGCAGCTTCCACAGTCACGATTGCTTTGTGTAAAGAAATCCACCTAAATTCTTCACCTGATCTCCCAATACAGGACAAGCTCACCCTGTAATGCACAGACTAATGCAGCCTATGACACACACTGCAGCCAATAGATCTATAGAGACCCACAGTACAGCCCACGAATCCACACAGACCCATACTGCAGCACACAGATTAATGCAGTTTATGATGCACACTCCAGCCCATAGATCTACAGAGACCACAATGCAGCTCACATAGCTGAATCAACTCAAACTGAGATTTAAAATGCTGCAACTCACCGGAAAGGCCCATAAAAGCACGATGCAAACTTTGCACTGTAGCTCATCAATGCAACCTGCAGGGGAATACATCAAATAACAGTGTTAAAGACCGAACACCACAGATTTTACACTTCAATGTCCCATCCCCACTGAACCTTCACAAAGAACAAAGAAAATTACAGCACAGGAACAGACCCTTCGGTCTCCAAGCCTGTGCTGATCCAGATCCCCTATCTAAACCTGTTGCCTATTTTCAAAGGATCAGGATCCCTCTGCTCCCTGCCCATTCATGGATCTGTCTAGATACATCTTAAATGACGCTATCATTAGCGCCTCCGCTGGCAACACATTCAAGGCACCCACCACCCTCTGAGTAAAGAACTTATCTCCCTTAAACTTTTCCCCTCTCACTTTGAACTCGTGACCCCTAGTAATTGGTCCCCCATTCTTGCTATCCACCCAGTCTATACCTCTCATCATTTTGTAGACCTCAATCAGGTCCCTCCCAACCTCCATCTTTCTAATGGAAATAATCCTAATCTACTCAACCTCTCTTCATAGCTAGTGCCCTCCATACTAGACAACATCCTGGTGAACCTCCTCTGCACCCTCTCCAAAGCATCCACATCTTTTGGTAATGTGGTGACCACAACTGTACGCAGTATTCCCAATGTGGCTGAACCAAAGTCTTATACAATTGTAACATGATTTGCTAACTCTTGTATTCAATACCCAATCTGATGAAGGAAAGCATGCCATATGCCTTCTTGACTACTCTATTGACCTGCGTTGCCACCTTCAGGGAACAGTGGACCTGAACACCCAGATCTCTCTGTACATCAGTTTTCCCCAGGACTTTTCCACTTACTGTATGGTTCGCTCTTGAATTGGATCTTCCAAAATGCATCACACCTTGCATTTGCCCGGATTGAACTCCATCTGCCATTTCTCCCCCCAACTCTCCAATCTATCTATGTTCTGCTGTATTCTCTGACAGCCCCCTTCACTATCTGCTACGCCACCAATCTTAGTGTCATCTGCAAATTTGCAAATCAGACCACCTACACCTTCCTCCAGATCATTTCTGTATATCGCAAACAACAGTGGTCCCAGCACGGATCCCTGTGGAACACCACTGGTCACAGGTCTCCATTTTGAGAAACTCCCTTCCACTACTACTCTGTCTCCTGTTGCCCAGCCAGTTCTCTATCCGTCTAGCTAGAACACCCTGGACCCCATGCGACTTTCACTTTCTCCATCAGCCTACCATGGGAACCTTATCAAAATGCCTTATTGAAGTCCATGTATATGACATCTACAGCCCTTCCCTCATCAATCAACTTTGTCACTTCCTCAAAGAGTTCTATTAAGTTGGTAATGATGACTGTCCCTGCACAAAGCCATGTTGCCGACCATTGATAAGCCCATTTTCTTCCAAACATAAATAGATCCTATCCCTCAGTATCTTCTCCAGCAGCTTCCCTACCACTGACGTCAGGCTCACCCATCTATAATTACCTGGATTATCCCTGCTACCCTTCTTAAACAAGGGGACAACAATTAGTGATTCTACAGTCTTCTGGGACCTCACCCATGTTCAAGGATGCTGCAAAAATATCTGTTAAGGCCCCAGCTATTTCTCTCTTGCTTCCCTCAGTAACCTGGGATAGATCCCATTCAGACGTGGAGACTTGTCCACCTTAATGCCTTTTGGAATACCCAACACTTCCTCCCTCCTTATTTTGACTTGCCCTAGAGTAATCAAATATCTATTCCTCACCGCAACATCCGTCATGTCCCTCTCCTCGGTGAATACCGATGCAAAGTCCTCATTAAGAATCTCACCCATTTTCTCTGACTCCACGCGTAACTTTCCTCCTTTGTCCTTGAGTGGGCCAACCCTTTCTCTAGTTACCCTCTTGCTCCTTATATACGAATAAAAGGCTTTGGGATTTTTCTTAACTCTGTTTGCTAAAGATATCTCATGACCCCTCCTACTATCCTCCCAAAGCTGTGTTAGTTTTCAGTCGCGTAGACCTAATGTATGCTTCCTTTTTCCTCTTAGCTAGTCTCACAATTTCACCTCTCATCTATGGTTCCCTAATCTTGCCATTTCTATCCCTCATTTTCACAGGAACATCTCTCTCCTGCACTCTAATCTACCTTTCTTTGAAAGCCTCCCACATATCAAATGTGGATTTACCCTAAAACAGCTGCTCCCAATCCATATTCCCCAGCTCTTGCCAAATTTTGCTATCGTTTGATTTCCCCCAATTTAGCAGTCTTCCTTTAGGACCACTCTTATCTTTGTCTATGAGTATTCTAAAACTTATGGAATTGTGATTACTATTCCAAAAGTAATTCCCTACTGAAACTTCAACCACCTGACTGGGCCTATTCCCCAACACTAGGTCCAGTACGGCCCCTTCCCGACTTGGACTATTTACGTAATACTATAAAATCGCTCCTTACAAATTCTGCTCCCTCTAAACCTAAGAAAATCCCAGTCAATGTTGGGAAAATTAAAATCTCCCATATCCACCACCCTGTTGCTCCCACATCTTTCCATAATCTGTTTATATATTTGTACCTCTATCTCTCAGCCCCAACATTATTACAGCACCCTTCCTATTTCTGAGCTCTGTCCATAATGCCTCACTAGTCGAGTCCTCCGTAGTGCCCTCCTTCAGCACAGCTGTGATATCCTCTCTGACCAGTAATGCAACTCTTCCCTTTACCTCCCTCTCTATCCCGCCTGAAGCATCTATATCCTGAGATATTTAGTTGCCAATCTTGCCCTTCCCTCAAACACGTCTCAGTAATAGCAATAACATCATACTCGCAGGTACTGATCAAAGCACTAAGGTCATCGACCTTACCTACTACACATTTCATATTAAAACAAATGGACTTCAGACCACCTGTCCCTTTGTGTTCATCGTGTACTCCCTGCCCACTCTTCCCCTTAGTCACAATGACTTCATTATCTAGCTCATTATCTATCCAATCAATGTCTCCCCCTTGCCCTGCACTAATGTCCTGATCAATGCACTAAATTATACACTAAAACTGAAAGCCACAGGTTGACTCCTCGCTCCTTGTTGAGCTGTGTTCTTGGCTGGGGTCACACTGGGCTCAACGCAATCGGATAGGAAAAGGAGGCAAATTGGCCAGAATTACCACCTCTCAACACCCCGGAAAGGTTTTGCTGGAAATAAGACGGGAGTTTGGCTATGATCACTGGCTGAAGATTTAGGTATCTGTTATTAATGATATAATGAAGATTCTAAATACATGACTACGTATGTAAAATTTATTGTGTTCAGGAGAGGCGGAGACAGTTGGGCATTGAAGAAACAACAGATCAAAAGATTTAATATTTGCATTCCACCGGGATAAATATCTCAGAATGAGGGGCAAGCATTAACATATCTAAATAGCCCAGTTGGAACTGTATTAAGAGCTTCTTTACCTTGTTTCCCAGCTCATTGGCAACCAGAGCCTGTTTTATTGCTCCAACTCTGCCATCCATCATATCTGACGGAGCTACAATATGGCATCCTGAAAGCAGACCAATTGCAAATTCTTAGTCACACATAATGAGGAAGTTTCCCACACAATGGGAGACTTGAACAGACAGTGCAATCTATTGTTAGCATAGCTGTTAAAAAAACAAACAGGGATATTAAGGCTGGCTTGGGCAGTCACAAAGAATGAAGTGTTGGATTAGATCTTCGTCCAGATTCATACAATTTAATCAAAATGTTTAAATAACTGGGCTTCTGCAGCCAGTGGAGCATATGTTGAGTTTGTTTGGTACCCTCAGTGAATGACAGGAATTGTTACAATAGATTTCCAACCATTGAGAACTGGATTGAGATGATCCAACCTCATTACACTGATGACATTCCCCCATTCTGCCTGGGGCTGAATATTGCCTGGCTGCCAGCACTCTATCAGCTTCTCCTCAGAATCAGGAGACTTTTGTTCCCTCCTACAGAATTCATTCCCATATCCAAGATATTTTCTTCTTTATTGTCTTACGTGATGGGCGTTGCTGACAAGGCCAGTATTGTTGCCTGTCCCTAATTGAATTAGATTAGATTACCTACAGTGTGGAAACAGGCCCTTCGGCCCAACAAGTCCACACCAACCCGCCGAAGTGTAACCCACCCAGACCCATTCTCCTACCTTTACCCCTTACCTAACACTACGGGCAATTTAGCGTGGCCAATTCACCTAACCTGCACATTTTTGGATTGTGGGAGGAAACCGGAGCACCCGGAGGAAACCCACGCAGTCACGGGGAGAATGTGCAAACTCCACACAGTCAGTCGCCTGAGGCGGGAATTGAACCCGGGTCTCTGGCGCTGTGAGGCTGCAGTGCTAACCACTGTGCCACCGTGCCGCCCACAAATTCACATGAATTGAAGGAATTGCTAGGCAATTTCAGGGAGCAGATAAGAGTCAACTACATTTCTGTGGGCCTGGAGTCACATGTAGGCTAGACCAGGTAAGATTTCCTTCTATTAGTGAACCAGATGGATTTGATGACAATCGGTGATAGTGATTATGACTGAAATCAACTTTCAATTCCAGATTCGTTAACTGAATTTAAATTCCAATCGATGCTGTGGTAGTATGCCCCCAGAATATTAGTCTGGACATCTAGATGACTAGTCCAGTGATGTTTGCTCCATGCCGACATCTCAAATGCCATTGTGTAAGACCTTTGCGGTGCCCAGTTTATCATCAGAAAGTGGAGCCTCGTCCTTTACTTGTCTAGATCTGGGCTGGATTCTAGCAGAGAAAGATATAAAGCCGTCAGTACGGAACTAGAATATTAAACCGCTGTTGTGACTCTACAGAGCCTCTTAGTAACTTGATTCCCCTTCACTGGTTTTAGTATAAAACACTTTCCCTTTGTTTAACTGAACTGCACAGCAAGCTTCTGGAACATCCCGTAATAGGATGGCTTTCAACAGATGAGCAACAGCCTCTTTGTTTAAATATTAAGTATATACTAATTTCAGACTCATTGTAACAGGTCAACAGGATCTTCAGTTTCACCATTTGTTACTCATTGCTTCTGTACCAAGAGACTGGTGAGTCTTACATCGATGGTTGGGAAGCCGTTGCAGAGGCATGCCTTTGAAAAAGCATGGCCTAATTAGTGACAGTCAGCATAGCTTAGATCATGTCTTACTAACTTGATTGATTTTATTGAGGAGGTGACAAAGGTGATCGATGAGGGTAGAGCTTATTAAAGATGTTTTCTAAAGAAGATAAGCTAAACAGGATGAGCCTGTAACTATTGAGGTGGAGGTAATAAGAGACGACTTCTTTGAAACATAATAAATCTATGATAGGGTGGATATCAGGAAGATGGCTCCTCTTGAGGAAAGACTAGGACTAGATGACACAGTTTAAGAATAAGAGGTCATTTTCAAGATGAGGAGCACTTATTTCTCCCAGACAGTCATTACTCTGTGGAATTCCCCAGACAACAGTGGAAACTTGAGCATTGAATATGTTTTTATAGATTTTTTGGGCACAAAACAGAATCAAGGGATATGGGAGGCAGACTGAAAAATGGAGCAGAGATTAGCCAAAATCTTCCAGAATGGTACAGCAGTATTGACGGCCTACTCCAACATCCAAGCCCCATGTACCTGTGAACATGTTAACATTTGAGAGATACAGGAGGGATTTCCTGATTGGTCTGCCACTCTGTTTCACCATGTTATAAAAATATCGATTTTTGGACAGTTTGTTGGTCTTAGTTTCTGCACACACCTGCCTTGGCATAGGCCAGTGCTACCTCTGCCAGCCTCTGACAGCTTGCTTCATTATTCAACGTCTCATCCTTCCGGAGTATTCCTAGAATAAACAAACCAAACATATTACCACTGAGTATGATGCCCATTATCTGCTTTTACCACCTGGTATGGAGCCTATTATTACTAGTTGTGGTGCCCATTACCTGCTCTTACCCCAAACTATGGTCTTTTATCTGCCCATCAACTCTTAGTGCGGTGTCCATTACCTGTCTTTATCCCTGGTGGCCATTCGGGACCTGGAATATGGCTTCACCGTCAGATCAAACCAACTGAGAGAGGATTAAGGATCGAGGATCCAAAGATACCCTAGCTGGCAAAACTGAAATTTAATTCATTGTTGGATGGAAAGGGCCAAAATGCTCCAAACCTCACATGGAGGCTTTGGGCCTACCTTTCCCTGGGATTCCCCCTTCCCTGATTGAGGCCAGAACCACCTCCCTCCTCCAACTACAGTATACCTGCAGCTGCCTGACGGTGGCAAAGTGCCACCAGACTTGCACTCCTGTGTGTTTGCAGCTCAGGTCTGGTTTGAGAAGGACTCTGATAGATGTTATAGCAGTGAACACCGATCATTAAAATTAGCTAAATATCCATGTTTCCCAATTTCCTCAACTGTGCTAGTTGCTCTTAGAATCAAACTCATTGCAGCCATCCTTCCCCACACCCCTATACAACTGCAGCCACTGCCTCACTCAGCAGCATTTTCAAAATCTACCAACTAGGAAGACAAGGGAATTTCGGGATTGTATTTCTGTTCCTTCACTGTGGCTGGGTCAAGATTCTGGAACTGCCTACCAGCACAGAGACAGCTTAGCATCAACTGCAGCAGGACAATTAGGGATGGGTAGAAAATGTGGCCTAGCCAACAATGCCATATTCCATGAACAAATAAACTATCTTGGCTTGACTCAGACACACAGTGTTCCCTCACTGATCATCTGACCTAGGATAACTCTTTATCTCAGAGCATTTGAAGAATCCCATTTTGTAACACTGAGTTCAGAGATCACAGTGACTTGGCACCTGGTGGAGGTCAGTGCAGAAGATTTTAACCCCCAGTGTTTGCTTACCACAGTGCCCATGGGAAGTGTATGGACAGAGGCAGACATCACAGGCAATTACCAACGTTGGGAACGTCTTCCTCAGCTTTTTAATAGCCAGGATGGCTGGTGTATCCACCGAATCAGCGCCAGACCCCCTCTCATCCTGGCAGGGAGAACATAACTTCATTAGAGAATTACCAGCAAATCACTAACCTCAATCCATTACCCAATGGGAGTTTTCTCAATCCCCAAAAAACACTTCTGAATGAAAGGATCCTCTCAAATTCTTTTTCATATACGCACAGACACACAGAGTAAACCTTCCTCTTTATTGCCCCATCAAACACCCCCAGGACAGGTACAGCACAGCATTAGATTGGGGTGGGCGTTGAAATTTTCTCAATTTTTTGGATGACTGGTTTGTGTTACAGAGTAAAGCTCCCTCAACACTATCCCCACCAAACACCCCCAGGATAGGGACAGCACTGGGTTAGATACCAAGTAAACTTCCCCCTACAGAGGCCCCAGCAAACACTCCCAGAACAGGAACAGCACAGGGTTTGATTTAGAGTAAAACTGCTTCTACTCTTTTAAAATCTAAGTAAATGGAAAGCAACATTCCCTTGACAACATCCCCATCAAACACTCCCAGGACAGGGACAGCATGTGGTTAAATCAAGAGTAAAGCTAACTCTACTGTTTGAACTGAAAGTAAAGTTCCCTCAACACTCTCTATTAAACACTGTCAGGACAGATACAGCACAGGATTAAATACAGTAAAGCTCCCTCTAATCTACTAAACCAAAAGTAAATTGAGAGTAAAGCTCTTTCAACTCTTTTAAACTGTAAGTTCTCTTGACACCATCCCCATCAAACACTCTTAGGACAGGTACAGCACAAGATTGGATACGGGGTAAAGATTCCTCCACTCTTTTAAATCAAAAGCAAAGTTTCTTCAACACTACTGTCCCCACAAGCTCTCCTAGAGACAGAATGAAGCTCCCTTTAAACTGCTGCCCACAAGATCTCACTTTGCATGAACTGGCTACCATATTATAAACATGTCAAAGGCATTGTTGACTGGGTTGGAAGGAAATGCTAAGGTTGGAAAGGTGTGGTAGAAATAAAAGTGTGACTGTCCCCCCAGTGCAAGCTCAGCCTCAGTACAATGGCTCGTCCAAGTCCTACCTTAGCGAGTTTAGTTGGAACTCCAAAGATCAACACGCAACCAAGGCCATCATCCACCAGGGGCCTCAGCTTCTCTTCCAGTCTATTGACACCATATCTAGGAAATGAGCACACAATGAGGCCAAGAAAAATCACCTCTGATTACACCTAGCTGACTCTAGCACACACCAGCCCTTTTTAAACAAAGTGAGAAATGAACTGATCAGTCATCCCACAGAATGTGCAGGAATTTAAAATGATCAATATTGGATAAGAGGTTTCTAAAAGACGTGCCTACGGAGATACTGAATGGACTATTTGTAAATTTACAAAACCCCTCAGATTCTGGAATGGACCCTATGGACTGACAGGTAGCAAATGTAGCACCATTATTCCTCCTTTCTGGCTAATTTGATGTTCTTGCACAACAACATTTTAAGTGACACCTTACTGAATGTTTGAAATTCCACATGTTGCATCCACTCATTCCTCCTTTGTTTATCCTGTTTGTTAAATCCTCAAAAAAAACTCCTTTTGTAGATTTCTTAACTGCTTTTACAAAATTATGTTGACTCTGCCTAATCATATGATGATTTCCCAGATGTCTGAATGCCAGCCTACAGGGGGAAGCAAGAATCAATGATGAGATCTCAGCTATTCATCTTCTGTATTAATGACATAGTTAAAGGGCACCAGTGCCATGTATCCAAGTTTTTAAAATGTTGAAGTAAGCTGTGATGAGGTCACAAAGGACCCAACGTTAACTCAATCAAAACCCAACAGTTGCAGTGTGTTGAAACTGGGCCCAGAATCTGCAAAGGCAGGTTAGATGAGCGGGCAAGAATTCATTAGTAGTCTCATTAGTGAGACCACAACTGAACTATCACGTACAGTCTTGATCCACTTATTCAGAGAGGGATGTAGTGCACTGGAGGCAATTTTGGAGAGGTTCACTAGATTTATTCAAGAGATGACCATTGCTGTTTGTCATTTTTATAAATGACCTGGAAGAGGGGTTAGAAGGTTGGGTGAGCAAGTTTGCGGATGATACAAAAGTCGGAGGAGTTGTTGACAGTGAGGAAGGATGTGGCAGGTTACAGCAGGATATAGAGAAGCTGCAGAGCTGGGCAGAAAGGTGGCAAATGGAATTCAATGTAGCTAAGTGTGAGGTGATTCACTTTGGGAAGAATAACAAAAAGATGGGGTACTGGGCTAATGGTCGGATACTTGGTAGTGTGGATGAGCAGAGGGATCTTGGTGTCCATGTACACAGATCTCTGAAAGTTGCCACCCAGGTAAATAGTGCGGTGAGGAAGGCATATGGCGTACTGGCTTTTATTGGTAGAGGAATTGAGTTCCGGAGTCCTGAGGTCATGATGCAGTTGTATAAGACTCTGGTGCGGCCGCATCTGGAATATTGTGTGCAGTTTTGGTCGCCATACTATAGGAAGGATGTGGAGGCACTGGAACGGGTGCAGAGGAGGTTTACCAGGATGTTGCCTGGTATGGAAGGAAGATCGTATGAGGATAGACTGAGACACTTGGGGCTGTTTTCATTATAGAAAAGAAGGTTTAGGGGTGACTTGATTGAGGTGTACAAGATGATTAGGGGGTTATATAGGGTTGACAGTGTGAACCTTTTCCCGCGTATGGAGTCGGGTATTACAAGGGGGCATAGCTTTAAATTAAGGGGGGGGGTAGATATAGGACTGAAGTTAGGGGTAGGTTCTTCACTCAGCGAGTCGTAAGTTCATGGAATGCCCTGCCAGTAGCAGTGGTGGACTCTCCCTCTTTATGGGCATTTAAGCGGGCATTGGATAGGTATATGGAGGATAGTGGGTTAGTATAGGTGGGCTTGGATCGGCGCAACATCGAGGGCCAAAAGGCCTGTACTGCGCTGTATTCTTCTATGTTCTATGTTCTAGATGGAATGAACTGCCAGAAGAACTGGTAGATGCATATACAATAATCACATATAAAAGACATTTGGACAGGTATGAATAGGAAAGGGATATGGGCCAAATGCAGGTAAATGGGACTAGTTTAGTTTGGGAAACCTGTTGGCGTGGATGGGTTGGACTGTTTCTGTGCTGTATGACTCTTAGAGGTTTGCCTTATGGAGAGAGATTGAATGATTTAGGCTAATACTCTCTGGAGTTCAGAAAAATAGAGGAGACCTAATTATGGTATATAAAGCGCTAAGGGAGACTGACAAAGTAGGTGTAGAGAGGATGTTTCCTGACATGTGGCAATCTCGAAGAAGGGATCATAGTTTTAGGATACTGGGTAGCAGATTTGAAATAGAAATGAGAAATCACTTCTCTCAAAGGGTTGTGATTCTGTGGAATTCCCTACCCCACAGCGTGATAAATGCTAGGGCACGGAGTAAATTTAAGCAGAGGATAAACATATTTTTAATCAGTAATAGGTTGAAGGATTATGGGGAGCGGGCAGGAAAGTGGAGTTGAGGCCAAAGTGTGATCATCCATGCTCGTATCACATGACGGAGTAGGCTACCTACTCCTGCTCCTAGTTCTTATATCCTATACATGTGGTATATGGAATATAATGTGGGGAAATATGAGGTTATTCACTTTTGGAGGAAGAAAAAGGGCGATAAAGTTATTTGAAACAGTGAGGGACTTTTTTCCTGTTATAATGTAAGGTGAGCATTAATGGTTGCCCACCCCTAATTGCCCTTGAACTGAGTACCTTACCTGGCCATTTCAGAGAGCAGTTAAGAGTCAATCACTTTTCTTGAGGTACACAGTCACATGTAGGCCAGATTAGGTAAGGACAGCAGATTTCCTTCTCTATGGTATATCAACTGTTGTGGGGTTTGAACTCATGTCCCTAGTACATTAACAGAAATTGCTAGAGAAACTCAGCAGGTCTGGAAGCATCTGTCAGACCTGCCAAGTTTTTGTAGCAATTTCTGTTTGTTTCAGATTTCCAGCATCTGCAGTTCTTCCTTTTCCCCCTAGAACTTAGCCTAGGATTCCAGAATACTAGTTGAGTGACATCACCACTATGCCATTATTTTGTGTTATTTATTCATGGGATATGGATCTGTTGCCCATTTTTAATTGTCCTGGAGCAGTTGGCGATAGGCTGCTTTCAAGCACCACTGAAGTTCATAGGGTTCAACCACAGTCCTGTTATGAATGATGATACCTAGCTGCATTTGGAAGATGCTGGTTGAATAAATGGGCCTACACTCTTTGAGGTTTAATAAAATGTAGGTAATCTCACTGTAACATAGTAGAGGGCTTGACAGGATTGATGCCAAGAGGCTGTTTCCCCTACAGCCACTGCGATAGTCTCAGAGTAAGTGGTCAGCCATTTAGCATTGGGACGAGGAGAAATATCTTCACTCAGAGAGTTGTAACTGTTTGTAATTCTCTACCTCAGAGAGCTGTAGCTGCTTAATTGTTGAGTGAACTCAGGTCAAAGATCATGAAATTTCTGGGCTGCAAGGGAATCAAATGTTGTGGGGATTGGGTGAGAAGGTGGAATTGAGGCACAATGTTCCTATTTAGCAGTTGGAGAAGGCAGCTCAATGTCACCTTTCTCAGGACAATTCGGGATAGTCAATAAGTTCTGGTTGCTCTGTTATAGGAAGGATATTATTAAGCTAGAGAGGGTACAGAAGAGACTTACCAGGCTATTGCTGGGGTGATATGGAAGTTTTGAGTTACAAAGAAAGGCCGGATAGGTTGGCACTTCTTTCACTGGAGCAGAGGAGGTTAAGTGGTGACCTTACAGAAGTTTATAATATCATGGAGGGTATAGATAGGGTTAATGGTAGGTGTCTTTTTCCTAAGATGGGGGCTTTCAAGAGTAGGGTGCATATTTTTAAGGTGAGAGGAGGGAGATTTAGAAAATACCTCGGGGTAGTTTTTTTACACAGAGAGTGGTTCGCGTGTGGAATGAACTTCCTGAGGGAATAGTGGATGCAGGCACAGTTACTACGTTTAAAAGACACGAAGATAATTACATGAATATGCAGGGTTTGGAGGGATAGGGGCCAATAGTAGGTAAACAAGTTTAGTTTGGGATTATGTTCAGTATGGACTCGTTGGACTGAAGTGTCTGTTTCTGTGCTCTATGACTCTAAGTGCTGGCCCAGCCAGTGGTGCCCACATCCCATGAACAAATAATGATGAAAATTTAACCATGACCTTATTGAATAGTGCAGCAGGTTCGGGAGCCAAATGCTTTTATTTCAAATAGTTACACACTCAGAGTGAGATGGTAAACAGAAAAATTCCAGAAACTCTCACCAATAGGAATTCTACAGCATGCACTGACACCAATCACACCACAACAAGTGAACGAGAATCAAAGCTCCTTTTTTTTCCACAAAGCCTGAAATAGTCTGTAGAACTTTGTAAATTAACAACTCCCTCAGGGATTTTTATTTATCGATGGGAGGAATCACCTTTCTGAGAAAGGAAACCTCATGTCATTGAGCCATTGTCAGCATAGGCACTGTCAAGTAAGACTTATTTACTCTGCCCCAACAATATGCTATAGAGTCCACATCAAACTCTATTCACCCATTCCCAGCACAAGCTATCAGTAATGGCCTGCGAGATTACCATGTACACTCACCCCTCAACCCAAGGAGGAGCAAGCTGTTCTTGAAGTAATTCGCTGAGCACCCTTATGGCCAGTTTTGCTCAATCTGCTTTTGACACCAGGTGAATTGGATGAGGACAGTTGTGGAGGGGAGTGGCGGAGTGTTCAAGATTAGAAGTTAGATGGAGGTGGGAGCTGGCACAATGGTAGCTTCTTCCAGGATTGCAAAATGGGGTTCTAAAAGGAGAGTAAGGCTGGGGGCCTCTGGGCTGGTGAAGATGTGGGTCCCAGATTAAGGGGGCTGGGGAGATTACCCAGGAGTGTGCAAAACCAAAGTTATTTTGTAGTTTAGTTTGCAACAGTAAAAATATCCAAGCTATATTTCCAGAGTGAGCTTATTTTGTTGAAAATTTCAATGCGGATCCAGATCAATGAACTATCCAGAAATAGTTTGTCACTAGGTCCAACTTAATCGAACTACTAGAGACCCCGCAGCTCACACTGAACACAAGAGTAGAGGCTGCTTTTGATCTGCAGCTTTGGCAGCAGTTTACTCTCTGGCTTGGGTTGGTCATATCCCTTCGCGGAGACGCAGTGTCATATCAGGAGCACACGTCACTCCAAAAATCAGGTTCTGGAGATCAGGATAGGGCTGCCCTGCTCCAAGGTTACTGAAACTGACAGGGAGCTCTGCTATCTCACTGCCCACATCTATCTGCAGACAGCCACACACACAAGAGCACGGGGACCACACAGTAAAGATATATCAGCTCCCACAGAGTCGCCCACTGGGACAGCCTCATACAATTCATTGATTGATAACAAGACTGTTACGACACCATGTGTCCCATTCCTGATAGGCTTTTGCTGTTATCTTAACAAGCTCACTGGACAGTATTGCATACATTATATGAATAAGCCATGAACCACTTCCACAGCAAAAACACAAAACCCATTTCTCACTGACTTCTGTAAAATAATCAAGTTGTATGTACCTCAGAAAACATATCTGAAACAGTTAATGAATTATAAATCTTTATATCTCGAAAGGTGGAACATAAAAGACTTTGCTTCAACTCTCTAAAGCCTCAGATTAAACCACATCTCATGTATGAGAAAGTATATGGTGAAAAGCTGAGGCAGACAGAAAAAGAGAGAATAGAGGTGACAGGGAGGATGGAGACAGAGAGAGAGAGATAAAAAGAGGCAGAGAAGGAGAAATAGATAGAGAAAAATGGCATAAGAGTGTGGTGAGGGAGGGTCTGGCAAGAGTGAGGGAAGCTGAAAGAGAAGGGACAGCGAAATGGGGTGTGACAGGTGTGTATGACAGCAAGGGTTTCAGAAAGGGGGATATTGGAGACATAACAGAGGAAGGGTCTCAGGGAAAGAGGGGATTTAAGTGAGAGCGTGTGAGAGAAGGGTTAGTGAGATTTATTCTGTGTGAACAGACACAATGTCTTCCAACACATTTTGCATGGAATCTGAAGACTGCTGTAGGTGAAAGCAGCAGGTTAACAGCCATCCCTCAGGATCCTAGACCCTGACAGGCCTAGCTCAGTGAAAGTCTGTCTTGGGACAGTGGAAGCCCAACATCCTGAAACTGTCTCTCAGTTATAAATCACTTCCACGATTTAAACTGGAACCTGTTGGCAGAGGAGGAATCAGTGAATATGCTCTGAATCCTGGTGGAAATTTCAGGAAAATCCCTAAGACACAGTTCCTCAAAAACTGTGGTTTATTTTAACCTTTTTTCAGGGAAACATGTTTAACCTCCAACATTCTGATGATATTGCAGCCTGTCATAGAATCTATACAGTGTGGAAGCAGGCCATTCAGCCCACTGAGTCCACACTGACCCTCCAAACAACATCCCACCCAGACCTACCCCATCCCTATAACCCTGCATTTTGCATGGTTAATCCACCTAGCTTGCATATCCCTCGATACTATGGGCAATTTAGCATGGCTAATCTACCTAACCTGCACATCTGTGGATTGTAGGAGGGAACCAGAGCACTCGAAGGAAATCCACACAGACACAGGGAGAACATTCGAAATCTACACAGACAGTTGTCCGAGGATGGAATTGAACATGGGTCCCTGGTGCTGTGAGGCAGAAGTGCTAACCACTGAGCCACTGTGCCACCCTCTAAATATTTTTACTTTATTATTGAGAACGCCTATCAGGACCATATTGTTTACTGTACTCTCCTCACTATTTCCCCTCACCATTCTCTCTCCTCCCTCCTCACTCGCTCCATAGAAGAATCCGTCCTACCTGGCCTGTCCTGGGAGGCTGGCGATAGGTTCCTCTGCATTGGCATCATCACTGAAACAGAAAGGCAGTAAAGATTGGTTGGACAATGTCACAGAGTTATCATGTGTCCTGGGCGTTGGTTTAAGCAGACCTCAAACTCAGGCCAATCTCGGTGCAGCCATTTATGATCGAGGCAGCAGGTCTGGTTGCCTGTGAATATTTCAACAACTCACTTTTGTTTTAAATTATACAAAATTTGCGATCTCACCCGCACTTACGTTACAAAGATGGGGTAGATGAGATTGTTTGCATTGAAGGTGGAAGCGCAGGTCTGCCAGGCACGGAGCAGAGGATGTGAGTAACCACTATGTAAGAGGGATTCGGTCTGCATCGTCCTCGTGCTTGGCAGGAAACTCAGAAATCTAGAAATAAGGAAACCACAATAAAAAGTCAGCAAACAAGAGACAGGCAGAGCACACAGTCACACTGGAAGGAGGGGCATTCAGATCTGAGAATCTCAAATCCACCAGGGGAGGTCTTTAAGTTCCTCAACAAAAAGCACTCCCCCAATCAGGAATGCCATCACTTCACCCCACCCTGCATTATGTGCCACTCCCACTATTTCTCCTCTGCCAGACATTTCCAGCTCAACTGCAACTAAACAGGATCAGGATTGTAACCTAAAAACATAATCCTTGCTCACATCTAACTAATGCTGACAAGGTCCAATTCATGGCTCATTACTTGAGGGCGCTTCTTTTCAGAGACCAGCTCAGAATGTTGTTCCACTCTTTATCATGTTGTCATGGACGTGCACAGACCTCTCCAACAGCAGAGCCATTATTCCCTTGAAGTTAGACACCCACGTCCCAGAGGAGTTTGCACTGAGCCAGACTTGTCAGATAAAAATCCTGAATGATGCCATTAACTCTCTGCTTTCAACCACCGCAACTTCTGGAATCACCAGATTCCAAGGAAATGTTAAGGATCTTGACCAATTTACAATGGCTCAGTGGTTAGTGCTGCTGCCTCAAAGCGCCAGGGACCCAGCTTCAATTCCAGCCTTGGGTGATTTTCTGCGTGGAGTTTGCATGTTTGCCCCATGTCTGCATAGGTTTACTCTGAACACTCCAGTTTCCTCCCACAGTCACAAAGATACATAATTGGCTTAATGACAGGAGACAGAGTAATACTGGAGGGTCAGTTTTCGGATTGGAGTACTGTGACCAGTGGTGTGCCACAGGGATCGGTTCTAGGTCCTCTTTTGTCTATCAGTTACATAAATGTTAGCAATTTTTGAGAAGATTTGTAGCTGAGGTTGAAGTTCTGGATGTAGGTTTGCTCGCTGAGCTGGAAGGTTCGTTTTCAGACATTTTGTCACCACAGGAGGTAACATCATCATGAGCCTCCGATGAAGTGCTGGTGTTATGTCCTGGTTTCTATTTATGTGTCTGGGTGATATCATTTTTGTTTTTTCTTTCTCAGAGGATGGGTAGATGGGGTCCAAATCGATGTGTTTCTTGATGGAGTTCGAGTTGGAATACCATGCTTCAAGGAATTCTCGTGCATGTCTGTTTACTTTGTCCTGCAATGGATGTGTTGTCCCAGTAAAAGTGATTAGATTCCCTACAGTGTGGAAACAGGCCCTTCGACCCAACCAGTCCACATAGACCCTCCAAAGAGCAACCCATCCAGACACATTTCGCTTTTGAATGATGCATCTAACACTATGGGCAATTTAGTATGGCCAATTCACCTGCCCTGCACATCTTTGGACTGTGGGAGGAAACCGGAGCACCCGGAGGAAACCCACGCAGACACGGGGAGAATGTGCAAACTCCACACAGACAGTCACCCAAGGCTGGAATCAAACCTGGGACCCTGGTGCTGTGAGGCAGCAGTACTAACCACTGAGCCACTGTGCCGCCCTAAATATCCTCCTTCGCCTGTATGTAAGGTTACTAGTGATAGTGGGTTATGTCTTTTCGTGGCTAGTTGATGCTCATGTATCCTGGTGGCTAACTTTCTGCCTGTTTGTCCAATGTAGTGTTTGATACAATACTTGTATGGTATTTTGTGAATGACATTTGTTTTGCTGGTTGTTTGTACAGGTAGACAACCCTTTATCAGAAATCCCAAAATCCAAAAAGCTTCAAAGTCCAAAGGTTTTTTTGCAAAGTTTTTTTCTCATCAACTAGGTTGTTTGGCGTGTAAACAGTTAACTCACTCAATGCGGAGTCACTCAGATGCAATGCGGAGGCACGTGGCTCAGCACTGGCAGGCCTCAATTCTGTCTCAAGGCCTGTTTTATTCAGTGAGTCTGCTCCTCTGGTTAGACTTCTTCAAAGTTTCACCATCAAAGTGTCATTTATTCTGAAATTCAAAAATTCTGAATTACAAAAACCAGCTGGTCCCGAGCATTTCGGATAAAGGATTGTGCACCTGTATAGGATCTTTTAGGTTCATTAGACACAGTTTAAGTGTGTTGGTAGGTTTGTGGGCTACCATGATGCCAAGAAGTCTAAGTAGCCTGGAAGTCACTTCAGAGATGTCTTTGATGTAAGGTAATGTGGTTAGAGTTTCTGGGTGTGTTGTATCTGCTTGTTTAGGTTTGTTGTTGATAAATCGGCGGACTGTGTTTATTGGGTATCTGTACTTCTTGCATATGCTGTATTGATATTTTTCATCTGCTCTTCGTAGTTCCTCAGTACTGCAGTGTGTTGTGGCTGGTTGAAATAATGTCCTGATGCACCTCTGTTTGTGGGTGTTGGGATGATTGCTTCTGTAGTTTAGCAGATGGTCCATGTGTTGTTTTCCTGTAGACGCTTGTTTAAAGTTCCCCATTGACTGTTCGCACTGCTATGACATCTAGGAATGGGAGTTTGTTGTAATTCTCGTCCTCTTTTGTGAATTTTCTGCCTGTCAGGATATTGTTGATGGTGTTGTAGTTTTCCTCTAATTTGGTCGAAGAAGGACATCACTTTGACTGGACAACACATCCATCTTAGGATAAGCCAAACAGGGAAACGTACGAGAATTCCTAGAAGCATGGCATTCTAACCGAAATTCCATCAATAAACACATTGATATGGACCCCATCTACCATCCTCTGAGAAAAAAAACCCAGAAATGATATCACTCACCCTAAGAAACCCAAACACATAAATAGACAGCAGGACATAACACCAGTGCTTCATCAAAGGCTCACTGATGATGTAACCTAGTATGGTGACAAAATGTCCGAAAACAAACTTCCAGCTCAGCGAGCAAACTTACATCCATTTATATAATGGATTTGGATGGGAATATAGAAGTTTGATGTTAGTAAGTTTGCAGACGAACCAAAATGGGTAACATTGTAGACAGTGAAGAAGGTTTTCTAAGATTACAAAAGGATCTTGATCAAATGGGTCAATGGGCTGAAAAATGGGAGATGGAGTTCAACCTGGATAAATGGAAGGTATTACATTTTGGTAGAACAAACAAGGGTAGGGTTTATCCAATTAGTGGTAGGACCTTGGGTAGTGTTGTAGAACAGAGGGACCTAGAGGTGCAGATACATAAATGTTTGAAGTTTGTGTCACATATAGACGGGGTGGTTAGAAGGGTGTTTAGCATGCTTGCCTTCATTACTCAGTGCTTTGACCATAGGAGTTGGGAAGTCATATTGAGCTTGTACAGGACATTGGTGAGGCCTCTTCTGGAATGTTGTGTCCTGTTCTGGTTGCCCAGTTGTAGGAAGGATATTATTAAACTGGAGAGGGCTCAGAATTGATTTACCAGGATGTGGCTGGGTGTGGAAGATTTGAGTTATAAAGAAAGGCTGGATAGGCTAGGACTTTTTTCACTGATTGAGAGGCAACCTGAAGACACGAGAGGCAATTTTGTTTCTTACACAGAGGGTGGATGCGTATATAATTACAATATTTAAAAGACATTTGGATAGATAAACAAATAGGAAAGGTTTGGAGGGATGTGGGCTAGGAGCAGGTAGTTTGGAATTATGGTCGGCATGAACGGTCTGTTTCTGTGCTGTATGACTATGATCTGTGTGCAGATTAGGTGGATTGGCCATACTAAATTGCCCCATAGTTAGGTGGATTAGCCATTGGAAATGTGGGGTTGCAGAGTTAGGGTAGGGGTCTAGGTACAGACTTGATGGGCTGTTGTCTCTTTCCACATCATAGGGATTCTGAGATTCTAAAAACAAATGCTTGAAAAATTACAGGCTTTCAATTTTTTTGTCAAAAAGCGAAATAGAGGGAAGGGCACCTGCTACGTTTCACTCAGTCTGGCCTAACCAAACTAGTTAATACATTTCTTCCATCCAGCAAGATACTCAATCGGAAAGAAAATCATACGTGGGGATGAGCAATGAGTTTGACTTTGCCAGCATCAGACAAATCTGACAGCAAGGTTTCTTTTACATGCAGCTATGACAATGTCACAGTCACGGCCCAATGTCACAGTCACAGCCCAGGCAATTATTTTAAGGTTAAAACAAAGAATTGCTGATGCTGGAAATCTGAAACAAAAAAAAAAGAAGTGCCGGAGAAGCTCAGTAGGTTGCATCTGTAGAGAGAGAAACAGAGTTATACTAATGTTTTGAAGTGTTCTGACGAAGAGTCTCTGGATTCAAAATGTTAACTCCACTTCTTTTTCTCTACAAATGCTGCCAGATCTGAATTATTTTAAAGAATTGCATAGTTTCATTCTTCATAAAGAACAGTTTTCGTTACAGATTTAATTTATAGGGCTGCACCATTTGGCCTATAATCAGACAGTCTCTGGGACCATATCCAAGCACAGATCCCAGGAGCTCTGTTACCAGTCTTCAAACCTACAAGATTGGTAAAATGGAAAAATGGTCATTGCACCCAGCAGATAAGAAGTTCTTGAGTATAGTTACACTCACTGTACCTGCTCCCTGCTATTATTCATTTTTTCAAAAATATATCTTGTTTACAAAATGTGTAATATGTGGCTTAAATATTACAGAATTTACGGGGAAAATCTATTGGTTCCACTCATTATATGATTGTAATGGCTCTATAAAGTATGTTCCCCAGCCTGAGGACAGAACAATTCAAATTAGAACTTACAGAAAGTACAATAGCTATAAAATGTTCCTCAGTACAAGATGTTCCACTGAGGTGCATCAATACATTTTCAACACTCTTGATTTACATTGTAAATTCTTTGTAAATTTACACAGCCTGAGGGTTGGGATCAGGGATGGTTTCCGGCACTTCGATATACAAGGCTGTAAAGTGCCAGGTAGTGACCTTTCACCATTGGACCTCTGTAGTGGCGGCCTCCAGACTTAGTACAGGCATCAGCACGTACTGCTGGACCTTGGAATGTGTCAGTCTGCAAAACTCCAGTGAGGACAACTCCTTGAACTGGAAGATCAGCAAGTTTCAGACAGACCACAGAGAATCTTTCACTGCATTGGTTGTTCTCCATCAGCAATTGATGTTTGTCTGTGTGTGCCCAAGGAAAAGCCTCACGGAGCTACTTTGGATGAACCTCCACCAAAATACTGCATCTCTCTCCAGCTCTTCTTTTCAAAGGCACACCTTCCACACCACAATCACTTTGAGGGCAAAGTATGGGCAAGGAAAGATTCCCAACATGCAGGAAGGATCTGACAAGAAGTTCCAAGTTGCAGGTAATCAGAGGATTTTGAGATCATCGCTGGATCGTGAGTGGACATCGGAGCTATTGCTGATGGACCATTATGCTGGCTTCGGACTAACCCCCAATCAGCGTACAGCCAATCAGAGCTATGACTACTGTGATCATCTGAGCCCCAGTCCAGGGTGTCTGGTACACAGTCAATGAAGGCGGCAGAGGAAGGAATACCAGTCGATCAGACTCTCTTGTTAAGGAGAATCCTTCTGGATTGCTGCAGGCTCCAAGCAGCAGAAGGTGTCTGCTTGAAGGTGTCTCAAAAGGTGGGAATCAGAAAGCTTTCCAACCAGATCTGGAGTCAGGTAGGCTGCCTACTCTCTCCTGCCTTGTTTGTGTTGTCAGGCCCATTCCCTGAACCTGCATTATTGCCGTCACTCGAGGAAGTTTCCACTTCATCTGGAGGTCTATGATGGACCATGTCTGCAGGGATACCATGTACAAAGCTCTGGATGGGTTTGGCAGGGGGGAAAACGTAAACGCCACCCCCATCCGGATGGCCACCTTTGTGCACGGCTGCATCCAGCTGTGCGTAGACACAGATACTTTGTGTACACAAACAAACATCACTACATACTGAGGCTCTATCTGTCCTGTGTTATGAAGGATGGGACTGGCCTCACTGCCACAGAACACTCCAAATAGTTGGACCGTTCCATAGTACTTGTCCTTCAGAGAGAAATTTGCAAAGATAAACCCGTTTGAGCATTAGTCCATCAAGACGTGGTCAGCATGTAGCATCCTTGAGACCCTGTGGGAAAAGGAGAGGGTAGTTCCCTGAGCAAAATGTTAAAATCATTTAGCAGAATGTCTCATCATCAGGACGTTTCAACAAGCACCAAGATTTGCTTGGCTGGTGGTGAGATCTCACTACCTGTGAGATTCTTCACGTACGAACAGACTCACTGTGCCACTGCACTGCCCTTGAAGCAGCTGTGAGGGAGTAGTGATTCTCATGCATCTCCTTCTGGAATGTACCTTTGGAAAGGAAGTCTGGAGGAAGATGCACTGATTTTTGTCGAGCTTCATCCCGAGCAGCTCTGCGACGGAGGACTCTATGCTCTATGGGCTGTTCCCCAGGATGCACACTGAGACAAACATGACTGCACCTGAAGAAACATCAACTCGGTGAAAGACTCTCTTTGGTCGGCCTGAAACTTGTTGGTCTTCCAGAACAAGGGGGTGACCTTGACCGAATGTTGTAGACTGGCACATTCGAAGATCCAAGACTACATGCTGAGGGACGCACTAAAGCTTGGGGCAGCTGCCTCCAAGTCTGCAATGGGGAAAGACCACCATCAAAGATCTTTCTGCCAAAGTACAACTGTACAAAGTACAGGTTTTCAGATCCTCTCTTTGTCTCAAAATGAACATAAACAGTATCCTGCATGAAGAGAAAAAGCCTTTGGTTTTTGTAACATGTCAAATTCCAACGTTGATTTTTCTTGATATTCAGAGGTTATACAGAACTGCTTTGGTTCCTGTGTATGTACATAAAGAGTTAATATGAATAAAGTATATTTTTTCCAATAAGAAAAGTCTTTGTGCATTTCTGTAAATTCTGGAGGTGAGCCATTCAGCCAAGTGTCTTTGACAGTCTGTTTGGGGATCAATGTCCTGCTTTTGCTTGTCGAGCCTGAATGACGTCACATGCTGACCAGTGTATCCACTTTTATTTTTAACCAGAAGTCAACGTGGAGACCCACATTGGCACACCGATTGCCATGCATGGAATGTTGCAGTGACTATGCACACACAGCTTAAAAGACAAAATTACTACTGAACACAGTCTGATGGACTTGTGGTCCAAGGTGATTTTTTTTTGCATAAATCTCTCACAAAGAACAGGTGGTCCAGCGTGGTCTCAGTACCTGGAGCATGACACAGTCTCACAGTTCAGTTTCTGTCCCCAGCTCCCAGCTCATTCAGGCAGTATTTGTTCCAAAAACGTCATCCTGGCTTTAAAACATTAACTCTGTGTTCTCAGCAGAGATGGTGCTAGACCCACTGAGTTTCTCCAGCAATTTCTGTTTTTCTTCAGATTTCCAGCACAGTATTTTGTTATTATTTCCCTATTGGTTCCTGTGGTTAGATACAGTCTCTATACCCAGTTCTATGTTGGTTTCTGTAGTTACAGTCTCTCTGTCCAGTTCCCAATTAATTAGTGCAGGTAGTTCCTTATACCTACCCGTAGGTGGTTACAGTCAGTTCACCCAATTCCTATTTGTTTGGTGGAGATAGTTACAGTCTCTTTTACAGCTTCTTGGTGGTTACTGTAGGTAGGGAAAATCTGTGTTTCCTGCCCCCTATTGGTTCCTGTGGCTACAGTATCTGTAGCCAGCCCCTATTGCTTACTGAAGTTACAGTCTGTGTAGGAGAAAGTGAGGACTGCAGATGCTGGAGATCAGAGCTGAAAAATGTGTTGCTGGAAAAGCACAGCAGGTCAGGCAGCATCCAAGGAGCAGGAGAATCGACGTTTCTGGCTGAAGAAGGGCTTACGCCCAAAATGTCGAATCTCCTGCTCCTTGGGATGCTGCCTGACCTGCTGCGCTTTTCCAGCAACACATTTTTCAGCTTACAGTCTGTGTACCCAAGTCCCTGTTGTTTACTGGAGCTACAGTCTCAGGACCCAGCTCCCCATTATTTTGTAAACAAAAATCAAAAGAACTGTGCATGCTGGAAATCAGAAACAAAACAGAAATTGCTGGAAAAGCTCAGCAGGTCTGGCAGCACCATTGCAGCTCTAATGACCCTTCCTCTTGGCTGTGTTGTGTCCTGAGGAAGGGCCATCGAACTCAAAACGTTAACTCTGATTTCTCTCCATAGATACAGCCAGATCCTCTGAGCCTTTCCAGCAATTTCTGTTTTTATCCCTATTATTTCCTACTGTTAGTTTACAGTCTCAATTCCCTGATCCCTATTGGTTCCTTCAGTTATAATCTGTGTACCCAAGTACCTATTGGTTAGTGGTTAGTCACAGTCTCTCTCTGCTCAACTCCCTATTGGCACCTGTACTTCCAGTCTCTGCAGCCATTATTGGTTAATATCCAACCAATCAGGTTATCTCCCTACATTCACCAGTATGTACCTACTGAAGAGGAAATGTTTACCATACCTTTCATCAACTCTACCCTGAAATGTTCACTGTACCTTCCCAACAGATGCTGCCAGACCTGCTGAGTCTCTACAGCTCTCTCTCTCTCTCTCACTTTTCCAGCATCTACACTATTTTTGAAGTTCTTCCTCTATTGGTGACTCCAGCTGGTGACAGACCCTGAAACCAGCTCCCCATTGGCTCCTGCACTTGGTTACAGCAGCGCATGGACTGCCATTGGTGACGGTATCGCCGACATCATTCGTTCACAATTATTATTAAATCTCTTAGTATTCAGGTCTCACACACACTCTCTCTCTCACCTTCACTGCCTCTTCCGGTCTGCCACAACCCGGAAGGAATGTCGGACACGCCCCGCCTCCAGACCCCTCGCTTTTGTGAATGGGCGAGCGCGCCGACCTGAAGCGTCGCTGATTGGCTCCCTGCAACCCGCTGGTCAGGAGCCCAACCAATCAGGTAACGTGAGGCCCCAGGAGGGGTGGAGCCAGGGAGTTAAATCTAAAGTGAAGTTTCAAATGTCCTGATGATTTTTTTTTAGATTAGATTCACCTGACCCTGCACATCTTTGTGACTGTGGGAGGAAACCGGAGCACCCGGAGGAAACCCACGCAGACACGGGGAGAACGTGTAAACTCCACACAGTCAGTCACCTGAGGCTGGAATCGAACCTGAGTCTCTGGCGCTGTGAGGCAGCAGTGCTAACCACTGTACCACCGTGTTATTGATTGTACTATACTTTTAGACAAAGTTAAAAATCACACAACACCAGGTTATAGTCCAACACGTTTATTTGGAAGCACTAGCTTTCGCAGTGCTGCTCCTTCATCAGCTACCTTGTACGGTACTTCCAAATAAACTTGTTGGACTATAACCTGGTGTCGTATGATTTTTAACTTTGTCCACCCCAGTCCAACACAGGCACCTCAACATCTCATAATTTTGTCCACCACAATCAGATCACTTGTCAATCTTTTCTGCTCTAAGGAAAACATCTCATTCTAACAAGATTCACTCCATAGCTGAATTACTCCAGTGGGGCAACATCCTGATGAATCTCCTCTACATCCCCTCTAGTGTAAACACATTGTTCCTACAGTTTGGTAACCAGAACTGTACACAGTACTCCATCTGTGGTCTGACTAATGTTATAATACAAATGTGTCATTTTGTACTTGCTCTTGTATTCAGTATCTTGACTAACAGAGTCAAGTATCCCATAGGCCCTTTTAACCACCTTATATGCCCTTCGTTCAAGGATCTGTGGACATGAACACCAAAGTCCTTGTGATCCACTGTACTTCCTAGGGTCCCATCATTCAATGTGTACTCCCTTGCTTTGTTCGTCCTCCCTGACCAATCAGAGAAAATAGTTATGAACTGCTCTTCTAAGTTCAGACAGGGTTTCTCCTGTGTCTTGTACTATTGAGCCAATCAGCATCAAACACAGGAAGGTAGTGATCTGTGATTGGAGAAGCAATGAACAGGGCGAAGGCCGAGATGACGTGGGTGGGGGGGAGGAGGGAAAGGATGCTGAGCTCCTGAGGAAGTGCGAGTGGCAGGGGGAGCAGGAAGACAGCAATAGTAGTGGGGTATCTGGAGGGCAGAGATAAGTAGTGTGGATATGGTTGGTGGGAGGTTGAGGGGCATTAGATACCATTTTCCCAGGGCCAGGATGGGAATTCACTCATTTGCTGAGGCAGATATTAGCCTGCTGGATGCAGGAGTGTTGGTGGTGGGGGAGATGTGGGTACCATAAGGTGGGTGTGGTGGCAGGGAGACTGTGAGAAGTTAGCGATTTTTGAAAAGATTTGTAGCCCAGGTTGATGATAAGTCTGTAAGTTAGCTTGCTGAGCTTGAAGGTTTGTTTTCAGATGTTTCGTCACCATGATAACATAATCAGTGAGAGTCTCTGGTGAAGCACTGGTGGTGTCCCACCTCCCTATTTATAAGTCTTGGTTTCTTAAGGTGGGTGATGTCATTTCCGTTTTCTTCCTAAGGGACGGTAGGTCTATGTCAATGTATTTATTGATGGAGTTCTGGTTAGAATGCCATGCCTCTAAGAATTCTTGTACATGTCTTTGTTTCACCTGTCCTAGGATGTGTGTGTGTTGTCCCAGTCAAAGTGGTGTCCTTCCTTGTCTGTATGTATGGAAACTAGTGAGAGTGGGTCGTATCTTTTGGTGGCCAGTTGGTGTTCATGTATCCTGGCGGAAAGTTTCCTGCTAGCTTGTTCGATGCAGTGTGAGAAGTGATTGAAGACAGGGAGCCCTATTGGATGAAGGAGTGCACTATTGCTCCAGTCCATGGGTCACAACATAAAATAAAAATATATTTCCCAGTTCCTATGATGGCCAGTTAACTACCTATCAGATTTTATGAAGATCCACCATCAATGAGGTTGTTGCCTTACTTGCTGAGCTGGTAAGCTTATTTGCAGATGTTTCATCACCATTCTAGGTAACATCATCAGTGCGTCTCTGGTGAAGCATTGGTGTTCTGTCCCGCTTATTATTTTTGTGTCTGGGTCTGCTGAGATTGATGGTGTCATTTCCAATTTTGTTGCTGGTTCTCTTTTTTAGTGGTTAGTATATGGGATCCTACTCTATATGTTTCTTAATGGAGTTCCACGTTGAGTGATAGGCTTCCAGGAATTCCCATGCATGTCTCTGTTTGGCTTGTCCAAGGGTGGATACGTTGTCCCAGTCAAATTGGAAACCTTCATTGTCCATGTGTCTGGATACAAGTGATAGCTAGTCATGCCTCTTGATGGCTAGTTGGTGTTTGTGTACCCTGGTGGCTAATTTCCTTCCTATTTGCCCTATGTAATGCTTTTGGCTGCCTTTACATGGTGTTTTGTATATAACATTGGTCCTCTTGTTGTGGGTATTGGATCCTTTATACTTGTTTATAGTAGTGTGGTAGTTGGTTTGTGAGCTTACAACCCCAGGGGGCAGAGTAGCCTGATGGCCATTTCTGGTATGTCCTTAATGTATGGCAGTGTGGCCAGTGCGTCCGGGTGTGTTGTGTCTTCCTGTTGTGGTCTGTCATGCAGGTATTGCAGGTATTGGCGGACTATGCTTTTTGGGTACCCATCATGAAGACGTTGTGTAGGTGTTCTTCTTCTGCTTTGCGCAGCTCGGGGGTACTGCAGTGTGTTACAATGTTCTTAAGCAGCTCCATTTGTGGGTGTTGGGATGGTTGCAGTTATAGTCAAATACTTGGTCTGTGTGGGTGGCTTTCCTGTATACACTGGTCTAGAGCTCCCCATTTGCTTTGCATTTGACCATTATGTCGAGGAAGGGGAGTCGATTGTTGTTCTCTTCTTCATTGGTGAATTTTATGCTAGTAAGGGTGTTGTTTATGAGTTGATGGATTTCCTCTAGCTGTGCGCATTTGGTAATGACGAAGGTGTCATCTACATAACAGATTCACAATATAGGCAGGATAGCGGGCAGTACTGTCCATTCTAGTCTTTGCATGACAGCTTCTGCTATTAGTCTTGATGTCGGTGATCCCACGGGCCTCCGTTGATTTGTTCGTAGACCTGACCGTTGAAGATGAAGTGGGTTGTGATCTAGCAGTTTGAGGGTGCTGTCTTCGCTGACGGCATTGGTGTTGTAGGTTGCCTGCATTCTTGGTCCTTCGAGTAGTGAGGCTATTGTTTCCTTGGCTACAGGGCTATCACGTTAAAGGAGACCATAATCTCAACCCCATCTATTGTTGGTGTTCCTGATGATGTTGAGGAATTCTTGGGTGGAGTGGACAAAGTAGGCTAAGTTGTCCACTAGAGGTTGTCGTCTTTAGTAGTTACAGAGTCATAGATACGTACAGCACGGAAACAGATTCTTCAGTCCAACTCGTCCGTGCTGACCAGATATCCTAAACTAATCTAGTCCCAAATGCCAACACCTCCAAACCCTTCCTATTCATATTCCCATCCAGATGCCTTTTAAATGCTGTAGTTGTACTAGCCTCCACCACTTCCTCTGGCAGCTCATTCTATATACGCACCACCCTCTGCATAAAAAAGTTGCCCCTTAGATCCCTTTTATATCTTTCCCCTCTCCCCCACCCCAGGGAAAAGACGTGCTCAATTTATCTTATCCACGCCCCTCATGATTTTATAGACCTCTATAAGGTCACCCCGCAGCCTCCGATGCTCCAGGGAAAACAGCCCCAGTCAATTCATCTCCTCCTTATAGCTTAAATCCTCCAACCCTAGCAACATCCTTGTAAATCTTGTCTGAATCCTTTCAAGTTTCACAACATCCTTCCAATAGGAAGGAGACCAGAATTGCAAGCAATATTCCAACAGTGGCCTAACCAATATCTTGTACAGCTGCAACATGGCATCCCAACTCCCATACTCAATAGTTTGACCAATGAAGGAAAGCATACCAAACACCTTCTTCACTATCCTATCTACCTGCGACTCCACTCTCAAGGAGCTATGAACCTGCACTCCAAGGTCTCTTTGTTCAGCAACACTCCCTAGGACCTTACCGTCAAGTGTATAAGTCCTGCTAAGATGTGCTTTTCCAAAATGCAGCACCTCGCATTTATCTGAATTAAACTCCATCTGCCACTTCTCAGCCCATTGGCCCATCTGACCAAGATCCTGTTGTAATCTGAGAAAACCTTCCTTACTGTCCACTACACCTCCAATTTTGGTGTCATCTGCAACTTACTAACTGTACCTCTTATGCTCGCATCCAAATCATTTATATAAATGATGAAAAGTAGTCAACCCAGCACCGATCCTTGTGATACTCCACTGGTCACAGGCCTCCAGTCTGAAAAGCAACCGTCCACCACCACCCTCTGTCTTCTACCTTCAAGCCAGTTCTGTATCGAAATGGCTACTTCTCCCTGTATTCCTTGGGATCTTACCTTGCTAACCAGTCTCCCATGAGGAACTTAAGTCCATATAGGTCACGTCTACTGCTCTGCCCTTGAGAAAGTCCATAGCCTTAAAACCTGTCTTTAAACATTTAGACTAAAATGTAATGCTGATTATAGAACACGTTTACTGCACTAGAAAATAGACAGACAGGAAGGCTCATAAAAAGGGGGGAACTCAAGGAATGCTGAAGATAGGGACATCTGGGCCCACCAAGTGATAATAAGATGCTGTAAGGCAATTAAGAACATTTGCCTTAGCATCGGTGAATCTGTGTGAACAGGCCACCAAGTGGTAACATTCACAGCCGTAGCCTTGTGAAATTAACGACTGTTTGAATCTGACCCTGAAATGAAACTCAGTACTGTCAATAGCTTGGTAATTAGCAGTCAGATGCTGTCAATTATAATGGATTCTTATTACCCCTTGCAAGTGGGGCAGACACAGAGAGGAAAAAAAATCTTTGCTGCTACAAGAGCCTGACTTGAGCGTTCAAAAGGACATGAGAGAGAGAGAGAGAGAGACCATCTTAGTGCTGAGGCTGTTGGAGCCAGTAGAAAATTAACTGTTAGTGCTTATCTGCTACGGATTGAATTTAATTGCATTTTGCGACTTTATGATGATATTGAGTAGCCATTACAGTTAGTAAATACAAACTCTGTAAAAGATAATATTAGTGAAGCTTTAACTTACTTGCTGTTCTTGCAGACCTTACAGACTGCACCATTGTCAATTCTAACTAATCAGATCTTATGTCTTATTTGAATTTAAATCACAACCCTGAAAAGAAAGCATGTTTAATTCAAAGACTAATGAGTTAGTTTATATGCAACCTTTTGGTAACATCTCAGCCTCAGGTACAGAGTGATTCAGTGCTTAAAAAGCAGGAGTTTGCTCCTAGCGTAGAAATTATTCTAAGAGATTGAAGAGATTCTGGCACAATGTGTCAGGAAGCCATTTTATGATCAAAAGTTTGCCCTCCTTGCTAAGACGCCATTTTGTAAAACAATTGTAACTGACATGTGAGCTGTGTAAGGTTACCTATGAACTCTTCGAGGAGAAAGTGAGGTCTGCAAATGCTGGAGATCAAAGTTGAAACTTTATTGCTGGAACAGCACAGCAGGTCAGGCAGCATCCAGGGAACAGGAGATTCGACGTTTCGGGCACAGGCCCTTCTTCAGGAAGGGCCTGTGCCCGAAACGTCGAATCTCCTGTTCCCTGGATGCTGCCTGACCTGCTGTGCTGTTCCAGCAATAAAGTTTCAACTATCTATGAACTCTCCAATTAGCTCAGACTGGTACCTCTTTATGATAGGAGTTTATCTCGCTAGCAGGCACCTAACTCGGCTGGTTATGTTTTTCCCACCTGATGAATAGCTTAGGGCCTGTAGGAATGATTAGTTAAGCGTACACAGTTAACTTTTCTTCCTTACGAATTATTGTCTTTTACTGTTATCTGTCTAATTAAGAACATGCAAAGTTTCTTTAAATTTTTGTATAAAGGAAGCCACTTTGTATCAGTACATTGGAGTAGCCTGCTGGGGCACTTGAAGAGCTGGTACCCTACTCTCCTAGGTTATTAGAGCCTTGTTAGTTTAGCTTATAGGCATCAGTGTTATGTTGTATCAGTGATGCTATTGGTAAATAAAGGGGATGACTAAAATTAAACTAATTTGTCTGTAAAAGGGTTTTTATTCCAGACTTCCAAAGAGTACAATCTCCGGGACGAACCAAAATCGAGGCTTACAGGTCTGAGTCCATAACGGATTCCCTGGGCGGTCTCAAATCTGTACTTTAACACCCTGTCAATCCTTTTTGTTACTTCATCAAATAACTCAATTAAGTTAGTGAGACATGATTTCCCATGCACAAAGCCATGCTGACTATCCCTAATCAGTCTTTGCCTTTCCAAAGACATGTACGTCCTGTCCCTCAGGATTCCCTCACACAACTTGTCCACCACCAATGTCAGGCTCACTGGTCTATAGTTCCTTGGCTTTTCCTTACCACTTCTCCACCAGCACGTTAGCCAACCTCCAGTCTTCTGGCACCTCACCTGTAACTATCAATGATTCAAATATCTCAGTAAGGGCCCCAGCAATCACTTCCCTAGCTTCCCACAGAGTTCTAGGGTACACCTGATCAGGTCCTGGGGATTTATCCACTTTTATGCATTTCAAGACATCCAGCACTTCCTCCTCTGTAATATGGACAATTTGCAAGATGTCACCATCTATCTTCCATATCCTTTTCCACAGTAAATACTGATGCAAAATACTCGTTTAGT
>NC_057739.1:3261548-3263104 GCF_004010195.1 Chiloscyllium plagiosum
CCTCTGTCTTCTACCTTTGTGCCAGTTCTGTATCTAAAGGGCTAGTTCTCCTTGTATTCCGTGAGATCTAACCTTGCTAATCAGTCTCCCATGGGGAACCTTGTCGAATGCCTTACTGAAGTCCATATAGATCACATCTACTGCTCTGCCCTCATCAATCTTCTTTGTTACTTCTTCAAAAAACTCAATCAAGTTTGTGAGACATGATTTCCCATGCACAAAGCCATGTTGACCATCCCGAATCAGTCCTTGCCTTTCCAAATACATGTACATCCTGTCCCTCAGGATTCCCTCCAATAATTTGCCCACCACCGAGGTCAGGCTCACTGGTCTATAGTTCCCTGGATTGTCTTTACCACCCTTCTTCAACATGGGCACCACGTTTGCCAACCTCCAGTCTTCCGGCACCTCACCTGTGACTATCGATGATACAAATATCTCAGTAAGAGGCCCAGCAATCACGTCTCTAGCTTCCCACAGAGTTCTCAAGTACACCTGATCAGGTCCTGGGGATTTATCCACCTTTAACCATTTCACGACATCCAGCACTTCCTCCTCTGTAATCTGGACATTTTGCAAGATGTCACCACCTATTTCCCTACAGTCTATATTTTCCATATTCTTTTCCACAGTAAACACTGATGCAAAATATTCATTCAGTATCTCCCCCATTTTCTGTGGCTCTACACTTAGGCAGCCTTGCTGATCTTTGAGGGGCCCTCTTCTCTCCCTAGTTACTCTTTTGTCCTTAATATATTTGTAAAAACCCTCTGGATTCTTCTTAATTCTATTTGCCAAAGCTATCTCATCTCAAACTATCTCAAGGAGCAGGAGAATCGACGTTTCGGGGCATAAGCCCTTCTTCAATTCTCCTGTTCCTTGGATGCTGCCTGACCTGCTGCGCTTTTCCAGCAACACATTTTCAGCTCTGATCTCCAGCATCTGCAGTCCTCACTTCCTCCTCAATTTCTTTAGTCTTCCTGCATTCCCTATACCTACCAGCCTTTCCTTTCACCCTGACAGGAATATACTTTCTCTGGATTCTTGTTATCTCATTTCTGAAGGCTTCCCATTTTCCAGCCGTCCCTTTACCTGTGAACATCTGCCTTCAATCAGCTTTCAAAAGTTCTTGTCTAATACTGTCAAAATTGTTCTTTCTCCAATTTAGAACTTCAACTTTTAGATCTGATCTATCCTTTTCCATCATGATTTTAAAAGGAATAGAATTATGGTCGCTGGCCCCAAAGTGCTCCTCCACTGACACCTCAGTCACCTGCCCTGCCTTATTTCCCAAGAGTAGGTCAAGTTTTGCACCTTCTCTATAGGTTCATCCACATACTGAATCAGAAAATTGTCTTGTACGCACTTCAGAAATTCCTCTCCACCTAAACCTTTAATACTATGGCAGTCCCAGTCGATGTTTGGAAAGTTAAAATCCCCTATCATAACGATCCTATTATTCTTACAGATAGCTGAGATCTCCTTACAAGTTTGTTTCTCAATTTCCCTCTGATTATTGGGGGGGTCTATAATACAATCCCAATAAGGTGATCATC
>NC_057739.1:3264216-3266986 GCF_004010195.1 Chiloscyllium plagiosum
CTTATTCCTCTACAAAACACTGCACCAGGTTAAATTAATAGCTATGGCTTATATTTTAAGTTTAATCAAGAGACTTATCTCCAAAAACATATAATCAAGAAAGAACCCACTGTACTCACTAATACAGCCTTTCTCTTGGACAGACTGAAAACAACAACTAACTTATCTGATTCTATGTTGTGAACTTCGCCCAAACCGGTTCCTCCAAGATTAGTTGTGAAATTCACTGTTTGTTAATTTTCCCAGATGCACTCCGATGTCCAGTGACACATGAATTCACAAACAGCAAAGGCAGTAACTGTGCAGGTTCTCTCTCTCTCTCTCTCTCTCTCTCCCTCCTGCACTGTCCTCACCATGTCTGTATTGTGAAAGGCACAACACATCCGGACACACTGGCCACGTTGCTATACATTAAGGGCATATCAGAAATGACCACCAGACTACTCTGCCCCCTGGGTATGTAAGCCCAGAAACTAACTACCATACTATGACAACAACTAACAGGTATAAAGGATCCCATACCCACAACCAAGAGGACCAATGTTATATACAAAATACCATGTAAAGATGGCCAAAAGTATTATGTTGAGCAAACAGGAAGGAAATTAGCCACCAGGGTACACGGACACCCACTAGCCATCAAGAGGCATGACTAGCTATCACTTGTATCCATACATACAGACAATGAAGGACACCAAATTTGACTGGGACAACATATCCATCCTAGGACAAGGCAAACAGAGGCATGCACAGGAATTTCTGGAAGCCTATCACTCAACCTGGAACTCCATTAACAAACATGTCGAGTTGGATCCCATTTACCAACCACCAAGAAACAGAACTAATAATAAAACCAACCCCAGCAGACCCGGCCACATAAATAGAAAGCAGGATAGAACGACAGCGCTTCACCGGAGGCACATTAATGTTAATACTATGGTGACAAGATGTTTACGAACAAATGTACCAGTTCAGCAAGCAAGTCAACAAGCTGAACGACAAATCTTCTGGTCCATCACCAAGGTTTCTTCAATAAACATATTAAATTATCAAATCAAAATGTATCCAATGAAGATGCAATATCTGGTCAGCATCCACAGTGCTTATTTTAAAAAGGTCTGATTTTAAAAAGATTTTCTGACAGATAGAATATTCTTGAAATGTTCTGAGGCCTGTTTTCTGATGTTTTTTTGGCACATGTGGTCAAGTCATTCATCACACGTGGTTGCCTCTGGTGTCCTAACAGATGCATCTTGTTCAGGAGATACCTTAATATTTGTTTATTCATTCACAGAATATGGTCTTTGCTGTCTGAGCCAGTCTTTTTTGAGGAATTGCAATTGAGCTACCTCTTGAACTGCTGCAGTCCATTTAGTGTAAGCTCACCCACAGTATGGTTGTGGAGAACATGCCAGGATTTGACCCAGTGAAGACCACCAGAAATAGAAGGTGGGAATAAATGGATTTTTTCACACGTGGCAGGTATGATCATACTCAACTCAGTTTCTGTTTAGTGGTGACTTCCAGAATGTTGACAATGGCCGATTGATATGTTCCTTTAATCAATTTTTTCCCCAATAAGAACAAATAGGTTTCATCCTGAACTCAACAGTTCTTCCAGAAATAGGAGAGATCAGCTAGGCTTCCCTTCCTCAAGACTTCTTGTTTCCCCACTAAATCTAATACCAAATCACTCTTCACCAAGTCACTGTTCAAACAGCTCCAGCTGAGTCAACAGCAAAGCAAGCAGTTACCATCAGTTATGTCATTCCTAGGAAGCCCATTTTTTAAAAAAAACTCAGTGACCTTTTAAATAACCTCTTAAATAAAGAATTCAAAGTCTTTCCACAATTACAGTCACAGGTTGTACAGCATGGAAACAGTCCAACACTTCCACGCCACCCAGATATCCTAAACTGATCTAGTCCCATTTGCCAGCATTTGGCCCATATCCCTCTGAAGCCTTCTTATTCATATACCCATCCAGATGCCTTTTAAATGTAATTGTCACAGCCTTCACCACTTCCTCTGGCAGCTCATTCCATACACACCACCCACTGTGTGAAGAAGGTGCCGCTTAGTTGCCTTTTAAATCTTTCCTCTTTCACCTTAAACCCATGCCTTCTAGTTTTAGACTCCGCTATCCTAGTGGAAATACCTTGACTGTTCACCCTACCCATGCCCCTCATGATTTTATACACCTTCATTAGGTTATCCCTCAGCATCAAAGCTCCAGGGAAAACAGCCCCAGCCTATTCAGCCTCTCGTTATAGCTCAAAACCCCCAAATCTGGCAACATCCTTGTACATCTTTTCTGAACCCTTTCAAGTTTCACAACATCCTTCCTATGAAAGGGAGACTTGAATTGAATGCCCAAAGTGGCCGAACCAATTTCCTGTACAGCCACATGACATTCCACCTTCTATATTCAATGCACTGACCAATAAAGGCCTTCTTCACTCCCCTATCTACTTACGACTCTACCTTCAAGGAATTATGAACCTGTATGGCAACGCTCCTCAGGACCCTACCATTAAGCGTATAAGTCCTCCCCATATTTTCCCTTACTAAAATACAGCAACAAACATTTATCTAAATTAAACGCCACCTGCTACTCATCAGCCCCTTGGCCCAATTGACCACCATGGATATCCAATCCCTCTACACCTCCAAGCCCTCCGTTTTTTCCTCTCCAGATGTCCCCAACAGTACCCTTCCACCGACACTCTCATTCGTTTGGCCGAACTGGTCCTCACCCTCAACAATTTCT